>NC_064602.1:41127068-41202068 GCF_943734735.2 Anopheles gambiae | reverse complement strand
CCCACTACTTCTTTCAAGACAAAGTATAATTCTAGGAAAATTATGTATGGATCGCAAAGTAGGAAGAGCGTTCAGATTTCGATGTGAATTTCATAATAGTGAATACCTCCTCCCCCCTCCCCCTCCTCACTATAGCTAGAATTGTAAAATATTACAGAGATAGAACAATTGTAAAGTAAAAGTCTATTATTCGGCCACATTCTCGAAATCGATCGAAGAGGAACGATAGTTACGGTTGCCTAGATACAACGGCCCTGCTTTAATTTATTTCATTTGTTTCCTGCTCAGTAATGTGTACACTTATGGCAATGATAATATGAGTCAGAGCCTGATCGCTACGCAAACTAGGCGGCCTCATGCCGCATGGGGACTATGCAGTAAATTCCCCCCCGACGTGAATCTGCCCTCTGATGGAAGCCAAAAATAATTCAACAAAACTCCAGTTTTCGAATGTGAACTCAACTCAAGCCACATTCTTGATTGCTGAAACTCCGCTCGAATGCTATCACTCAGCAAACCAACGGGGCTTAACAATTTACATTCAACTAAATTGCTTAATTTACACATGAATTAAGCCTGACCACAAACGGGAAAAGTATGCGCTCCGCAAAGAAAGGCGTAAGATTCATCTTCATCGTACACCGGTTGCATCAAAACCAACATTAGATTAATGCATGCTGTAGTAGCTGAATACAAAAAGAAAAAACTCCAAACATAGAAAAAGGCACTGGTCTCTCACTACCCTTCTACTCCTTATCAAACCGGGAAGCTATTTGGACAGTAAACCTTTTGTAGCACTGAATGTACGGGTGAATGGTTGGAGCTCTTTTTCATTCAAGAACATTTTCTATAGAGCCAAGACAAATAAGAGAGTACAATATTGTGCAAAGCATAAACCACACCAGTGCTCATTATTGTAAAGTTTTCATCGCAACTTTGCACCCGACAGTGATTGCATTGTGCTGCCATTCACTCCCAACATACATTTGGGTTGGATTTAACGTGATCATAGCGTACACAATTCCTTTATAAGCTTTCAACATTTGGTAGACGTCGATTTAAAAGAATATTTCATTAGCTTTATTTAGTCCTTAATTTCAGTAAAAACCGGTACAATACTGCTTGAGAATAATATTGTATTCCTTCTGTCGTTTCACAACACAGGGTGGTACAATTGTTATGAAAACCATGGGTTCCCTATTCTTGCAAATAAACGTGTTTATGTCAAACGTGTGGTTTTTTTTTACAAAATGTGTACAAAGCAACGGTAATTTTAAAGGTTTAAAAAGAAAAAAATAATTTCATGTTCAACGTTTGATTGAATGATTTTCATATGAAAGAAATTATCAAAATGTGATCTTTTTCTTTCAAATAAAAAGTACTTTTTTCGTATAGTAAATACAGACAAGTAGTTTCTATAGCTTGAACAACATACATTATAAGCTTTACCCTTTAAATCGTTTAGCTCAAAATTTTACACACCTCACTGTGCCAGCGCAACATAAACTAAATTCTCGCCTTCTCACGCGCAATAAGGGTTGTGCTCAAGATGAACCAACCCTCCAAAAAAAACTTGATAATTATCTAACTTTCAATCTTCATCCATTATCTCGTTCTTCATAATCACAAGACGCACAACAGATATGCACACTCACACTCGCGCTTGCAAGTGCACCACGGGCTAAACTGTGAAAGCTAATGTCTTTCGAGGGTTGTCGTTCGGGGAAGCGGCTGTCTTCCTGTCTTCCCTTTTTGGAAAAGATCGCTTCGAGGGGATAAAAACTTTTAATGAATAACTCGAACATTGTTCAACCCGGGTACGGGCAGGTTTTTGGATAGAACGATGGCAGCACGATGGTTCCTGTATGTGCTGCTTGCTGTTTAGATCCCATCGACACCACTGGCGCGACACGCTTGTGGCGGCAGCCGAATGATGTTAACCAAGTATTTTAAACAGTCGTCTCGTTGCAACCGTGGCATAATATAAGAAATCCTTTGAGCACTTTAAGGAACCGAGATGTTCAAAATGAATAAGTTGGAGCTTTGACAGGCCATTGGTACAGTATATAACACAAATCACCTTACCGCTGTACTACTTCTAACCACCCTACCCGGTAATCATAGTAATACAATGTGTTGAACAACTCTCATCATTGCCTAAACCATGTGTTTTCTATTGTAAACTTATTTTTTAAAGTTAGATTCGCTTCTCATTTGCTTACTAGCTCAACTATCCAAATAGTTTAAGGATAAATCGTTGTCATTATATTAACAAAAAGTTTATCGTACACTTAATAAATGGAATTGAATAGCATGGCATTGTGCAAAAAATCACTTTACAAAGTTACTCTCATTGACTCAATTTCAACAAATCATAACTGTGAAAGCTGATATTGTAATGTACCTTTTGATAATATATTATATGATAATATATTTGATAATATGATATATAATAATATATTTGATAATAAAAAGTATATAATCATCTATTTCCGTAAGCAGTTCAACATTTTGACTATGAGCGTATTTAAAAAAACGTTGTACCCATACATTACATACATACCCATACAGTCGTCAACTCTTCCGACTTAACAATATGCCCGTAATGGGTTCAAGTCCCAAATGGACTGTGCCGCCATACGTAGGACAGACTACGTTGCTATGGTCGGTAAACCATAAGTGGTACAGGCAGGCCTTGACCGACAACGGTTGTTGAGCCAAAGAAGAAGAAGAAGACCTATACATTGACCGATTGTATTGAACAACCATTCGTCATGAAATTTGAAAACAAAATTGTAAACATTGGCTCAATACCAATGTACATGTTGTGATCGCATGCGCTAAACAGCATAATTAATTCTTATACAGGCGTCCCCTGAGTTACGACTCCCTCGAGTTACGATGGTTCGTAGATACGACGATTTTGATTTTGACAATTTAAAGTTGTCATTGAGAAGCAATTGATATATTTTTTTGAATTTCTGGGCTGATAATCGTTACACTCGCATTTCCAAAGATTCCACAACTACCCGATCTTGAATATATATATATATATATATATATATATATATATATATATATATATATATATATATATATATATATATATATATAGTGTATACGGCTTTTGGAATGTAATTAATACATTATTGAACATTATTTTAAATAAAATACACGATATCATAGATTCCAACTCTTCAACTTCGGTTATAAACTTTATTTTCACAGATATTCGACATACGACTTTTTCGACTTACGCCTTGCTTTGGGACATTTTTTCGGTCCCAAATACAGTCGTATCTCGGGGGACACCTGTATATTGTTTGTATATTGTTCTTTATTATATCAATTGTCTCAAAGTCTCTATACAAAATATTATAACAATTGATTAAAATTGATATTGCAACTTACGAGCACAGTGGGAGGATTCAAGATGGATTGAACATTTCACGAGACAGTTTAAGCTTTCCCATTAGGAACAACTCCAAGGCACGTGCCAACATGGCAATATTTTTGAAAGTCGTAAAACTATACAGAAAATACTGGAAAACGCCGAACATCAAACAAAAGCTTGTAACTGAAGGTATTGTAGTTTTGATGAATTCATATACAATTTTAGAGGATTTTTTCAATCACCATGTAGAACAGGTTTGTACAACATATTACATTTAATTTACAGAGGGATTATCAAACTTTTATTATTTAAAGTTCATACAGTTTTTGTTACAGTCCTGTTCATAAAACTATGGATGGAATAAAATGAATATCATACAAAAACATAAGTTAGCAATATTTTTTAACATAAAAAAGGTGTATCTTCCTAGCTCAAAACTCAATTTAATCACGTTACATGCTACAGATAGAAAGTAAGTATGATTCTTACAGAAACCACAAATACCAATTAGCGCTAGATCTATTTACAAATCCGATTAATCCAGTATCGGATGTTTCCATCAAATTATCCGAAAATCAAAATAACCCGAAAATCGGAATGTTCAATATTCAAGCACGTTCCTAGATTCTCATTATCTGGAAAGCTAACTTTGGAATATTATCCAACATCCATCCAGAATAGAGGATCTCTTTGCTAGAAATGTGGCATTAGCAACATAAACCAGCATGATTTAGCAGACCACTAGGTTCGAGTACCAAGAAATGAAGCGAATCAGTTCGAGGCATTTAACTGATTCTATTTTTAATGCTTCGCCATCGTTGCCGGGTACAAGCCAGGGTTGCACCTTTCCCAACCATACACACACACCCACACTCACAGAAACACCCAAGGACAAACTACAAACAGGGGTAAATAGAAGTTGCCTGAACACTACTACCTACGATTCGCAACGAGGCTCGCGTGGTGAGAAGTCGACTAAAAGCGTAATTGAATTCGTGGTTCAGTGGCGAGTGCGGGTTTCGTGTTGCATTTCCGCCCGGTATCACCGAAACTGGATGAAATCTCGGTACTCTTACTTTACCTCTCTCTCTTTCTCTATCTCTCGTTTCCGGGATGCTTACGGGCTTCGATGGTGCCGACTCAATGCGACGACTGAAGGCTACAATAAGTTCCTCAGTTAATTAATATCGGGCAAATATTTAAGTATCTTTACTTGATCGAGGTGAAGAAGCGAACTGGCTACGGCTAGTGTTAACAGAGCTATCCTACTGCGGCAAGCATCCGGAAGCATGCTACGGGATGGTACAGTCGGATACGTCCAAATCCAAGCATTCGAATCGTAAGCGTTTCACCTAAAGCGGAAGAAATCCATGTCGGATGGAGTGTTCAACAGCAGAATCCGGAGTTTGGCTTGGAGTCACTTGAAATCACTCTCCTCTTGGGCGGTTGGGCCCGAGCTTACTTAAAGGCGACTGAGCACGAGACCATACGGCAGCGGAGACGGCGGTGTCACCTTCTTAATAGGCCGTAATCCAATCAACGTCTCGTTCGGATTGCATTTAAGTAACGGAAAATTAACTCAAATGTTGAATAAGAAATTCATTTGCAGCAATCTAATTTAAGAAATGGCACTTCATCTTCACTGCATTCGCACGTCTGTCTTGCCGTTCTCGTTCGAAGAACGTTCGGTCGAAATGCAATCCGGGGCTGCAAGATGTCGGTGCAGAGATGGAGCGATTGGTTCGTAGGGTGCCCGAGTTTCACTACCTGGTATGGAATATCCGGGCTCGCTCACCAGAAGGAGTAGGTGGCAGATTGCACGATCATCATCATGTTCATGACCATGATGAGCAAGCGTGGAGGAGAAGCAAAAACGAAGGAAAGTGAGCTCCATAGGAGCAGCAGACTCATCTGTATACTTTGTACGAGGAACTGCTTGGGGTCGGAGTGCATGTAGTACATGGGCTGCATGCAAAACGAACCACCCCGAACCGATTGCTGCCGTCTTGGGTACGGCAAAGCTTGTCCTTTCCTTGGAGTTGGTGATGTGTACATGTGTTTTGTTGGTTGCCACCATCGCATCAACATACAGACAGACACATATACAAAAACACACACACCCATTCACAAACACACATTCATCGGTGTTTCTTCTTGTATTCCAAAGTGTACATGCAGCCCAAGAAGACAAACGTCTTTCGTCGTCTGTGAGTCAGCCAGTACATACGGAGTGCAGTCGATTGCAGTCGAGCGAGAGATAGAATATGGCCCATTCGCGGATTCGTTCCCTTTCGCCGACCACCACCAGCATCCCACCGAAACCGACCGGATGGCCTTGTCTTTTAGCAGGGATGATCCTAAGCTTCCGAACGGAACCAGCCGGCTCCAGGCTCCCAGACCGAGTAAGTATCTTTTCAATTAATCTGATTTATTCCGCCACTAGTTCTTCAATTTCAATGCGACTTGCATTCGGACGTTTTGAAACGCGGACAATCACAATTCACAGCTTTCGTGCTCGGTTGGGCTTGCAGTGTGCCGCACATCGCTCGCCCCATGGCATTTGTGAATAGCCGACAGTAATCACAGTTCCACTGCTTTTGGAAGGACACACGCGCACACATTGCGGGTCAACCAGGAGGAAATCTTTAAGCGTTGGCGTCCTCTTAGTCGCAAGAAGTGGAGTGAGATAGCATTGAAACCAAAGCCAAGCTGGGGCGGTGTCCTTCTGGTTGTGCTTGTTTCTCAACCCCGTCTTGTTGGCAGCGTTGGCTGAGCTCGGCTTTAGACGCCCCGCTCAGTCCAGCTCACCCACTCCGCGTGTGTTTTGATTTGTTTCCCCCTTTTTGTGTCTCTTTCCGGCACACAAACACACTTTATCTCGCTCGCTCTCTCGCACACTTTCTTGCTGTTTGCGCCCCCAAGGCACCAGACAGGATTTACTCATTCGCTTCGCTACACTCTGCAGCAGTGCCGTTAGTTTTCGGCTGCATCAAACCAGCTGCACCAAGTGTGCAGCTGCTGGGTGCGCGTGTCACTGGATGAGATTGCAAGATGATGCCATTTGCTTCATTTTCCGGTGCCAGCTCGTCAGGCAGCCGAAGATTGACCTCGATTAACTCACGCCCCACAAACTTTACTGCACTGCCCGGGAATGCACTGGTTAGAAATGGACCACCGATGAAGAATTTGGTGATTCCCCCCCCCCCCCCCCCTCTTCTCGCCGATGCATCATGATGTTCTTTCTCTCGTGTGGGCGATCTGCCAAACCGTGCCGTACAAGAAACAAAAAGGTACCGCACTTGCTTTTAACTCTTTTGACTGGTTTTGTGTTTTTTGTGTTTTTTTTACTTTCACGTCCAAACGAAATGAAAACAACTCCCTTCCAGTCGAGAGTAATGGACGAACATTTTCTATTTTCCTCCAAACTCGCCTTATCTTGGTGTGGAAGTGGAGTTTATCGCTGTTGCTCGAAGACAAGCTTTGATTTCGGTTAACTAGCGTAACCGGCGAGATGGATTACTTATCACGAGTGTAGCGTTGTTCGTCTGGTAGATTCGTGTGGTTACAGCAATCCTCGAATGGTTGGTTTTGATTACGCCGGAGAATGAACAGCGTTAAAGTTACTATCTTTGTCGTGGTTAGAATAAATGCTTTACCGAGAAACATGTTCTTAAGTTCTTGGAAGCAATCCTAATACATAGTTAATTATTTCATTTAAAACATGTCCATTGTTTGCAGCGTTCGCTGAGTCTGGAAGATGTGTAGGAATTAATTCAAATGTCAGTTTTACGGGCCTTTTGTGGTGAAGTAGTTGTGGGTGGAGCGTATCAAAGTATAACATGCTGGTAGCTAGTAGTTGCTTTATAATTACCTTCATCTGAAGTGGAAGTGGTATAGTTCGCAGATAGAAATTTAAGTAAAACAGTAATTTCTATCTGTAATTCAATCTTTACAGTAATTTCAAACTATTCTCGTTTGTGTATGAAACACATACACTGCGACTAGTTTCCATTGCCGCACTTGTTTTATTGCCTAATATTCTTGTTTTGCATTTGCACAAATAGTGAATTAAATTTTATTTACAACGGAAGATTGCCAATTGTTTTTTGCATATGCTCTTATAAAAATTATTCTTAATTTTCAATTATGCAAAATTTTCTACCGAATGAAGATCAAAATTTTGCAAGGGTTAGTGAAAGAAATTTATTTTTAATCATTAAATCACATTTTTTGTAGCCGTGTGCCATAAGAGCAACAGAACTGGCGTTATTTTGCTGAAAAATTAACTTTTTTATATGTTATTTTAATATAAATGGACCTATACAACCAGATACTAAATTTTTATAATTGTCCTGTACTTCATAAAAAAATGGTATTGTATTTGCCGTTCGAATCGGTGAAGGCTTCATCTACTTTTTTGTTCTTGTTCCAGCGTGCTTGGCAGTTAGTCGAAGCAACCAGTGGGCGGCGTAAGTGTAAACAAACTAATTCAGCACTTTCAAATAAATCAGTTTACTGATTATATCAATAATTTACATTTTATTGGTGCAAACGGGTTAAATGTGAATTATGAAACGGTTGGTAGACTTGTGTTGAGTATAATTACAAATGAACGTTCTAGTGAATTTTCTCAAATGGTAAACACAATATGATATGCCTGATAGAAACGAAAAGCAGTGTATGAAGCAAAATTTCCGTATTATCGGAGTAACCGGCTGACATCAAGTCCCGATGAGCCCGAATTAGGCTTGGGCAATTCGGTTCATTTTGATGAACGTAAACGTACTAGTTCTTTCATTAAAATTAACTTAACGTAAATCACGATTCATTCCTTTATTTCGGTTGAAGAAAATAGGGTATATTGTTTCATTTTGCAAGAAGAATACCATATGTTTATTACATTTTTAAAATTATTAAGCAGACCAGAATGATCTTTTTTACGAAAAGGCGTAGGGTAGGGCGTTCTTTTCATGAACGTCCTGATATTATGGGTTCACGTTCATCTTTGTATTGAAATATACAACCTGGCGTACTAGATCGTTCTTTATTTCGACGGGTAAGACATTCTTTTTATGAACAACGCAGTACATTATGATTTATAAAGAGCCGATTGCACACCTCTAGCCCGTAGAAACGACATATCGCCCTTGTATGCTGTACCAGTTGCTTTGAAATAATTAATCAGATATGTTTATTTTTCTTCTCTTGTACATTTTAAACTTGCATCCAGGGTTTTTGAGGATTATATAGACATGTTCAGCGAGTTGTAGATTCGTTTAGGCATATAATAGACTCTTTCAGCGAGATATAGAATTGTTCGGAAGTAGGCGTTGACATGTTCAGCGATTCTGTAGAGCTGTCGTTTGTTTTGTTTACACACTGTGCCGCAGGGTTCAATTTTTCATTCTTAAAAGTCCTAAAAGTAGCTAATAATTATTCTCCAAGCTGTTTAATACACAAATTAGTTGAAAAAAGCATATTTTTTCGAAAACCGTTTCCTTCTGATGAGAATGATCCAACTTGCAGTCCAAGGGGTACGAAAGTGACAGCTCTACAGTATAACCGAACATGTCTACACCTACTTCCGAACAATTCTATATCTCGCTGAAAGAGTCTATTATATGCCTGAACGAATCTACAACTCGCTGAACATGTCTATATAATCCTCGAAAACCCTGTAATGTAATCTACGCATTATGACATAGAACGAGGTAGTGTGTAAAATCTTTGCAGTTGAATGAGTTAACACGTTAAGCGCCGTGTCATATAAATTCGCATGACGGTTTTGCTCGCCGTTCAGCTTTGCATCTGACGCTCAGTAAATCTCTTGAGAACGAAAGAGGTAGGAAAGAAAGAACGAGAACGACATGTGCTACGCCGCTTATCGCAATGAAACAAAAGAGTGATAACAATTGCACGAGAAACTGTCGCTCTCATCGCTCTCTTGCCATGCGCTACGTGCTCACTCAAAAACTGTGACGTCAGGCCGGCGGTCAAAGTGTTAAATAAGGATGTTGATTTACCCGGATTATCATCTAGGTGATATTTGTGGATTAGCTCACCTGCGCCGATAAGTAATCCTCTCAAAATTAATTCAATAATTTGATAAATCACGATGAGTCATTTAACAAGTAATTCATTTACTTCATTCTACGAAACGAATAGCAACGCACTTACTGTAAAACGAATCATTCCTGAGTTGAGTTGACTTCTTCTATTTTGCTTTACATCCTACGCGGACATGCCGGATAGTCAATCCTTTCTACGGGGGAACGGTCCATTCTGGGCTTGAACTCATGATGGGTTGAGTTGACCTAAGAATAACTTTTCTTGGTTTACAATCTATACTGAAAATCGCATTTTCTTGGTTCAGTTTACATTACTTTAGACGAGTTAGTTGAAGAGTTTGCTAATGAGTGGAAGTCACTAATCTTATCCAAAATATATTATTATAGTCTTATAATGTTTATAGTTACTATGTTACACTAAGTTACACGTACCTTATACGTACCTTGCGTACAAGTTATACGCACCTTGCAACTCAACCAACTATTCGATGTGTTTAAGGTCTTTAAGGGTTTTAAACTATGAATAAACGACTAGTTTAATAAAAGTTATCAATGTTTTCGGGGAATAAAGTTTTTTCTTATATAATTGGATGCCTTATTCAGATTCTCGCACAATCCCTATACAGCATCAAATAAAATGAAACGTCGTTGTTACTTATTATGTAAATATGTAAATTTAATGTAAATTTACTTAAAATATGTAAACTATAAAAAGCTAATGCAGGATTTTCAATAGAAACAGATGAGCATTTGTTGTTGAATTTTTAATACAAATGCGTGATTTTAGACCAAAATAGGTTCTACAGAATGTAATAAAATATATTAATGATTAATTTGTCATGAAGAATAAATGTATCCATACCTAACCGAAAAATCACACGTACACACAAAATTCAAACCTCAATCCATTACACAATAACCCATTTGATCCCATTGGAAATTCCGTTCTAATTGACCGACCCATCATCGGCCGTTTTGATGTACCGGGGAGTCATTAGTTTAAACTAGTTTAAACATCCCAAACATTCTAACGGGTTTGATGAAAATAAATGCCATTTACGAGTGTCCTTTTTTGGCACCCGGAACACAAGCACGCACGTTGGGAAAATGGTAGCGTCATAAATAAAAAAAGGCAAACCAAACATCAAACACAGAGTGTTGATGAAACGAAAAACGAAAACATAAATAACACGATCCACTCACTAATTCATCGTGAAAAGTGTGTGCGATAGAGTTGGAAACAGGGGATACCATATATTTGTTCCATGGGTTTGCGATTGTGTGGGTTTGCTTGTGCAAAGGAAGATAAAGACAACGCTGTTGATGAAGAATTTTCCACTTTGTTTTTGCACCCGTTGGCCCGATGGTGACAAAAGGGAAAAGCAAAACCCGTGTCCCATTTTCCCTTCCTTCGAGAAAGCTCATCTTGTTTTCCTTCAGCACTTGCACCTTTTCCTTTGGGACACAGTTTTGTTTGTGTGTGTGTATGAGAGAGTTTTTGTTTTTCACTTTTTCCGTCAAGCAGACCCAAATTTGGCGGGTTAGGACGTTGCCTGGTGACGATGATGATGTCCGAAGCGTGACCTGGATTTTAAATTACCGAATGAATGCTAAACAGCAAAAAGGTGGTGGACCGGACATCTAACTGATGTTATTAAAAAGGCTCTTCCATCAATTGTGAACATAATAGTAATGCTCGAAAACAGCTACTATCGAGTGCTTTAAAATGTTTAATAATGTGCAAATGTGGCGTGAAAGATCTCTTGAAACGCATGCCATCATGTTCCCAGAACGGTAAATTTTATCTGTTTTCAACAGATTTAAAACTTTCTCCCCCCAAGCGATCGTTTCGTGCGTGCTGCCTTTTTCGTGGAATTAATAGTAAACAGTTTGAACGAAGCGATGCGTGTAAAGCGTTCTGTTGAAAGGTGTGAAAACGGTCGAGCAAAATTTAAAATTATCCCCTAACGTTTAAAGGTATAAAAAGTTTCCATTTTTTCTCACCTCTTAATCGTAAAACGTTAAACGTTTGGATATGTTAGCCAAATGACATTGGCAGCACGCCGCAGCTCGAGCAATCTCACTTTCATCTGGTTTAGCTATAGTTTTATGTGTTACCTGATTTGCGCCACCCACAGCTGCTACTGTGCAAATTTACACGTTTCTTATAACATATAAAGTGTTGCTTCACCGTTCGCTAAACACGACTTAACCAAAGTATGGTAGCATATATTGGTTGAATCTGTCGTCGAGTCGTAGCCGCTCCCTTTGCATGGGTAGACAAGGAAAAACTTTACTCATCTTGAGCACTCTTGGGCTTTGTACCGGTGTCGATCGGTTTGCTCTTTAAAAAGATTTCCACAACGGACCGAGAGTCGTCGGTCGACCCAGCGCAAATATATGTATATGCGGCCCGCTTGCTGAGCGCCGGCTGACAGGCAACACGGAGCCGATGATAGGCAACCGGTGCAAAGTTTGCATAGCAGCAGCAGCAGCAGCAGACCATCTTTTCGCTCCCTTTTACCTTTCGGGGCGATGCCGTATCTTGTCCTTTCTCGACGTTAAACCACACGCTGACCTGTGGGACGGTCGGAGGCTGGTGGAGATGGTAGCAAAGTTTGAAAACTTCACACATGAACATGTACGGCGCCTTCTTTTACGTCGGAAGATGAGCTTGGGGAGGAAAAAGTAACTCAAACAAAAAAGAGGAAAAAACCCGCTTACACACACACACACACACACACACACACACACACACACACACACACACACACACACACAAATCGACATGAAAAATAAAACGCCCGAGAGAGAACGCGATGCGTAGACAACGGTTGCCGCTGGGTAAAGCGGATGGTGGTAATATTATGAAAGTAAAATTTATTTCCAAAGTTGCCAAATTCTTTCTGCTTCATTATCTTGTTGGGTGAGCGTGTGTCTGGATAGGTATGTGTGTGTAGGGTCTGTTTCACCTGCCTTGCTTCCGTTCCGGACTTTGGTCGGTGTTCCCCAAATGCGCGAAGTGACTGTACCACGGTAAAAACTGCGGGTTACCGCACGTGTACCACACAGCCGGAAGATCGCAGTGGTGAAGCAAAAGAGCGACCATTCGCCATGGCTACCGTTTACGGTCCGTAGTCTTTGGCAGGGTGAGTTGCAAAGAAACCGTCTCCAAGCTTGGTTTGGTGGCTTGGATTCGCACAGGGGAGCAGCCTACGGGTGAATCATTCGTGTAATGAATATTTTTTCGTTACAAGCACACAAACAAAAAAACTCATCCCATCCTAATAACTTCCGCCAAGGTGGTCGCTGTTTGGAGGCGGCAGCCATTTTTCACCCCTGCCATGAGGAAGTGGTAGGTTTTTGAAAGACTGAAAAAAGGCTTGCTCTTATCACATTGGGAAATTTCCTTCTGGAAGGAAAAGGTATTTCGTGTGGTAGGGAAACGGAAGACCTCGTTCCCACCAGGAATAGGGAAATAAGTGGCCGGGGCAGAAGGTATGCTTCAAATTTTGTTTTTTTTTCGCGCAGAGTTTGTACGAAGCTGACAATGTTGTGGACTTTTAAATGTTGGCTGCTAATTTGTGCTTGAAAAAAGTGTGTATTTTGTCGGCGAAATAGAAAAGAAATAAAGGAATATACATAAGTAAATTTGTCAAACCGATTCTTGTGACTGTTAGCGAATGACCCGCCTAAATACAAAATTGATGAGTACAAACATCGACGAAACAATATTTCACGAGCTTGGTTAAAAACTATTGCAGCAACCACTCAGCTTTAGCACTCTATTCTGATATTTCAGTTGAAATTCAACGATTCCCAGTCACAAGCTTCACCCGATTATTAACCGATAATTTGATTGTTATTAATTTCCATTTTAACTTGTGACGTATTTATGATACATGCCCAAACAACTGGAGCTAAAAGTTGCAGCGGTGTTAGCGTCTTATTTTACAGTTAAAAATAAATGCCTCTATTCAGATAAAATCATTATGCCCGACGTAGTTTGTTATCGTAAAGTAGCATTAAAAAAAATGAAACAGTTTGAGGCTATAATAAAAAGTAATATCCGACTATATTTTTCTCTGCTCTTTTCCCTATTTCTGGATCGGTATGGGTTAAATATCAGTTCCAGGGCCGTTATGGGTTCAGTATCAGTTCCAGTTTCGGTATGGGTTCATAATAAGTTCCAGGATCGGAAGGGATAATCATAGGTTTCAGGGCCGGTACGAGTCTATGGTCGGTTTCAAGACCGGTATGGGTTATTGATAGCTTCCAGGGCCAGTATGTTCTTGCACCGGTATGACCATTATTGAATCCAGGACCGGTATTGATTCAGTATCGGTTCCTTGGTTGGCATAGGTTCAGTCACTAGGTTCTGGATTGGTATTAGGTCATATGCAGTTTTTGAAACAGAAAATCTGATGTATTCGTGTCAGTAAAAGTATGGATATGGTTTTGGTTTCACGTCTCTTAAATGGTCGTCATAAATACTTAATTTTAATTGAGTTTCAGGAACATTATTTTCGGTGCACTCTTTACAGTAATGGGGATCTTTGAAATTAAGTTACTTAGTCTTGTTACCTGGCAAAATAAACTTTCGCCAATCAAATAATTGAAATTAATTTGATCTTTTTATGTTAACATGATTGACGTAAATAAGAAAATGAGATAGGATGGAACATAGGTTAAATATTACAGAAAATTATTGATCGATTTATGGATTAATTTGTTTGCTTTAGTAGTTTTTCCATGTTCATTATACTTATGTCGCCTTTTCATACAGAGCATCAATTCTGCTTGATTGTTTTTTTGTCATTTTTTTAATTGTTATCAAATGCATTACTTACATGCAGAGCACAAATTGCAGATTGCAACCTAGTTAAAAGAGCACTAATTGTGCTCTAATGCATTAAGTACTAATGTTTCATAAGCAGTGTTTCGAATAAATTAGTTAAATTAATTTAATCGCTGATCATTTCTTTGCGTTTACTCGGGTGAGAAGGGAGATATTTGATAGAAATCATTTGTGAAGCAAGAAAGGGACTGTTTTGACATGTTATCGCTTTAGTTAACAATTAGTATATACATTGTTAACGATTTATTTGGATATTCTAAAATAAGTTGCCCTACGTCGTGACTGGTTCTTTTAAGTTAACTGCTTCCTAAGGCTATAGAATGACCGCTTGGCAGCTACAAACCTTGCGCGCTACTCATCTGTCCTCCTGTCCTATTCACATAGCTTCCTTACCTTCCCGGCTCATCTTGATGTAGATCCCCACATTTTTACTGCTTTCAGTAAAATCGAAAAATCTCTTTTCGCTCACTAATAGTTCAGTATAAGCAGCCGAAGTACAGCACGAAACCAATGTGTTTGTGTTTGAAAATGGTGTTGCAGTTATCTTATTAGTATGTTGATACTCAATAGCAGTGTACAGGTGGGCTAGTGTATTTTTAAGGTAATCGGATAATCGTTAACCCTACTTAATAAGTACGTTAAAATCTTAACTTCCTTCATGAAGAAATGTTATCATTGCACCAGCACTCTCTAATCCTTGAACATGAGCAACGAGTCATTCAAATATAAAAAAAATGTTAACAAAAATTTGCTTGCTATTGCGAAAACATATCAAGGCGGAGTGCGAACTCGATGACAGACGAAAGGAAGCACATTAATAATGTTTTAAGTTTGTCCGACCTGCTGTGCCACGGCGTTTCTTAGCAGCGCAAACCGATAAGAGTCGTCTTTCGCACCCGTTCCACAGAGGTAGCGTGTAGTGAGCAAGCTAGGTTCTTTTTTCTATATGTAACGTTCTCGTTCCAGTACGCGGAGGTTTTGTAAATCAACCATACCGAATGAAACAACGCTGCCGATGTGATGATAGCCGTAATTTTCCCAGCCAAACATGGAAGGTATGATGCAGCTGCCTTCCCTGCAGTACACGCTTACGGGTCGATCGTAAGCCTAGCGTTGCTACGACTGCTCGTTCCTTTGCGTTACGGTAGAAACCATGCAGCGAGTGACTAGGCAACCTCGGAAAGGTGTGGGTAAAGAAACGCACGACGACGCTCAAACGATACCGGCATCATATTATTTATCGCATTCCTATGGAAATTAAGTAAATTAATTAAGACGAACAATGCTTCGGGCGAGAGATAAATGTAATTACGCCATCCACACCTTGACCAGCGTCTGGCACGCCGGTATCAGCGCCGGCTGGTCGCTTTTGATGTGCCTGGAAGCTGGAACGCTGTCATTATGGGACCGCATCGCGGCAGGTGGGTCGCTCTTTAAACTGTCTCGCCCGCAAACGATGCAAACGATGGAAAATCGGTATGAAAAATTACACAAACATAGAAAAACCAAACCAATTGGTAGGCTCCATCGAGAGCACCATTGTGGTACTTTTTATCGGCTAGACTGTGAACATTACCTCCGGCAGTCTAGTATGGCGGCGGCGGGCGCGATTGCAAAAGCGAGCGGACCAATGATAACATTATGATTTTAATTTGCTTGTTTGGTTTTGGTCGTTACTTCAACTTTGGCTTTGACTTTTGAGAGAGGCAGAGGATGAAACATGATGGAAAAATGTCACGGTCACAGTTTTTCTGTTTCTAAAACAGGGGACACCGGGTATGGCGGATGCGGTGCAATAAGGAGCTTTGGCAATGAGGGATTGACGAGCAGGTGGCCAATCTAGCCTGGTGCACTTTCCCTGGGGACGTTGGTCGAAAAAGCAAAGTAAATAATTGGTCCAATTTTTCTTATCACTCTGGGGATGGCCTTTTTTTGCTTCTGATTGAACGAATGCTCAAGCAGCGAACAGAAAGCTACACCGTGTACGGTATGAAAAATGCTAACCAACAATGATGCTTTGGTTTACTTTGTCAGTTTTTGTGCGCATGAGTGTGGGTATGTGTTCGTGTGGTTTAAAGCATCACACGTGAGGGATACTTAAACGATTAACTAACACGCTCGTGCAGCGTGACCTCATGAATGGATGGCTAATAAAGTTGGGAGCGTGTGTGGAAAGGAAAAGAAAAACCATGCAGAAAGGGAATAAAAACCCTTCCCATAAGCGACGACCTTTTACCCACGCGTTCAAGTCGTTGGAAAGTCGAACTCTACCAGTAGGGTATCCCAGTCGGGCAAGTGGCCGTGCAGTGAAGCAGCAAATTGAGCATTAAATTTGTTGCTACTTTACGAGTTGACTTAGTGGCGCTTTTTCGCTTCGTCCTGGATGGATGGCGTCGGTTATTAGCTCCCTTGCACGCACGCATGGTTTGCCGCCCGTCGATTGGATTGGCCGGGCGGTACAACTACCCACCTATCTCCACCGTTAATAAATCCCTACTAAACGAACGTGTGCGGCACAAGGCAAGCGCAGCAGAAAAGTTGTTCGTTTCGGGAGTTCTAATCTTGATCTACTGATGCGGTCAGCGATCCAGACGGTTGCCTTGTTATCAGAAGTCTTGATAGAGTCGAGTGTCTTGCTCGGTGTAAGCCGTCCCGGTAAATGGATAGGTAAACTTTTTGCGTAAATAGCAAGGGAGCAACGGTTGGGTGCTTGGGCAACATACGGAAACGGTGGATTAATGCTCCACCATGGGGGGTGCATTAATGCTGCGTAATGGTTGTTTCTGTTGATTGTATCTCGAAAGGATTAGCATAAAGTTTAGCGGTGGCGATCGACGATAGTGGGTGCGCTTGGTGTAAACTGTGCATATTTATCATGTTTGGTTTTGCGTGTGAAGTGTTTAAACCTGAGCTTTTGATTTTAAACTGCGTGTTTTTCAAAGTTATAAGCACAGCAATCTAGCTGGTAGTTATAACGCATCGACATCCATTGTCCAAAAAAAAATTTTTGAAGTAACGAAACTACTATTTAGTATGGAAAACTTTTAAAATGTTTGTACTACTGAAACAATAGGATTGTGAAAACCTTTTATTTTATTTTCCTAAAGCCGTTTGGATGAATTCAAATGCGTTCCTTTGTTGGTAGTGAGCTAAACTGTTGTTCTTGATGTGACAATCCGTGTACCAATCCGATTGAAATTTTCTTCGATTAAGATCATACACATACATATACATAAAAACTTTTGGATATGCTTTTATGTCGGTAAAATGCACCTGAATAAAACGTTAATGGAAAAATATACAATTTATTCGTGTCATTGCAATCGTGTTTTTACAGTTTTTAATGAACCGAATTTATATATTGATATCAAAGTGATCTCAGCTACTCGAAAACGGGTGCTGGATTTTTTTTTCTTTCGTGAAATAAATTAAAGAGTATAAAGCGATTATAAAGCGTTTAAATTACGGTAGACTTATTGGAAAATATGTTATAAAAAATCAGAAAAGCTTACCATACGTTCCTTGAACAAAGAAACGTGTTCCAGGAGCAATTGTCGACTTTTTTATTGAAAGGAAACGGTCAATAGCCTTTGTTCTCATTTTTTCGAGTGAATTTGATATTTTTTACTTTCAGTTATTGATGACAATAAAAAGGCTCCTGATTTGCATTTAATATTAGTAGATACATATTTTAAGAGCAGATTTAAAGTTTTTTCGACGTTCATTAAAATTGCATCGTTCTTTGATCCTTCCCATTACAAGGTTATGAAAACACGAAAGTGAGTATAGGAATACATTTAATTATGTTGAATGATTGCTTGCAGCATAAGTTCATTACATCATCAAATAAACAAAATATATTTAACATATAAAAAAGACATATTTAAATATATCAAACAGCCGTTTTTCGGTACATGTAAGTTGTACTTATTTTTGCGGACATACCTAAAATTTTAAGAATTTCTTAACAACAAATTTATGAGCAACATGCAAACCTGCCTGTTGCTTTTACTTTTAATTATCTTACATTACAGATGATTATGTATGATTATGATAACCTGAGCACCTGATGAGTATAATCGGGTTACAACAGCGACACATATTTTAACGTTTTACGTTAAAAATTGTTCAACGACAAAACAATCAATTTAACTTTAATTTCGTCCCAATTTTTTTCTATGAATTAAATACCCGGAAAAATCAAGCAGCTCAAACCTGTTGTTATTGTCCTTGGCAGTCAACCACAGTGCTGTACAAAGCTCTTTGCAAAATTGAGGTCGTAAGATTATATCCCAATAAACTCGTCACCGGGTCGCGGTGTGCCGGTGTCACACAACCGCAACCGGTATACAGGCGAATGCGCTTCCCGTCATGCCGATAAGCGCACCAGATCTGCAGAACCTTTCGCATGTCAAACGTCTTTTCAGGTCTATGCAATCGATTGATTCCCGTTTTTCCACTGATTGCAAATCAATTTAGAGTATCGCGTAGCGAGCACCTGGTTCCCGTACCTATCACTTGACGGGGAACGCACCCAACCTTTCCAATCCTTTTCCTGCTGGTTGGGCCATAAACATGGCTACAACTCCTGCGTACACGTTTACCCTACAACAGGAACAGATCGATGGTGAAGGAAAATAGCATCACAAACGTTGTTCCCAGCTTTTGGGCTGGGGCTGCAGAGAATGGAGAGCGGTACGATGATTTCGATCCGATGGCGAGGGAAACGGGCCAGGGTGCACATTTTCATTCAGCACTGTCACTTTGATCGTGTAATTGAATTGATTCCGCTTCCCACCACAACGTTCCAGCGTTTTTCGGTCGGTGACTTTTATCACACAATCATCGTTTTCCCGCCAAGCGCTCGATCACGCCGGGCTGCGGAATTTTCAATAAACAACTGTGGCCCAGACCACCAAAGTTAGTCCACCGCCCTTGCGTGCCCCTTTCTGCTTACGTCTTTTCACGCAACGCAGGCTGAAATTGTGTAGCCTCGTGCCAGGCTCTCCGATTAAATAGAAACCACCAGGCAAGGTATGAAAGGCTGTGGGGTAAAAAGGGTAAAACCAGAGAGCGTCCCACCGGCAGGATGATGCAGACAAATAAACGGGGAACAAAAGGAAGGTCTAGAAAAGTTGCCACACAAAGGAGAAAGAAAAGTAAAATGGAATGCTGCAACCAGTGGCAAGGGCCTGGCTAGAGCGGGACCGCTGACATCGGTGGAACTGTAGTGGCTTCGCTGACTGTTCAACAAGTTGCTTCGGTTGATTAAATTTAATCGTTTTGTATAGTGTTTGGTCTACAGCGAGCGAGCGAACGGTTCCGCTGTGCCAGAGCGTGCGAGCGTGTCTGGAGTGCTATTGTTTCATGCTACCATGTCGGCAGTTTGCCCATCGTCAAGACATTTGCCGAGGAGGGTTGGATCCTTGCTGGAACTGTGGTGATGGTGTATCAGCCAAGTGCAGGATAAGGTGTTACCGGTTAGTTGAAATTTCTACTTCACGTTAATGGAAAGCATCAATGGTTGACAATGGTTTCTGCAACACAGGTTTTAGTGCACCAAAAATTACCACAAACATTTCTTGAGGATGGTATTGGCCATCCAACGCACAGAAAAAGCCTTTGGAGTGTTAAAATTAAGCCCAGTCTGTAATGCGGCTATAGCTTACATGTTCTACAACCGATAATTTCGACTCGGAAGCTTTTTACAGTAGATGATTGAAGCTGAAAACATAAAACTTTAACTCTTTAATGAATGAAACCTCTAAACTGTAAACATTTGTGCAATAATTTATGTACCAGTTATTTAGGGTAGTAGTGAACCTTCGATAAGAATACAATGCTAAAAAATCAGGATTAGTTGTAATGTATTGGTTATTTCATTTATTACTTTACTTCCACTATCAAGGCCTCTCGTTAAATTTTTCTTTTTTGTTCTCAGAACAAATGTCTACGCAGGTTAAAAATGAAGCAAAAAAGGAAATTAATCATATCATGATTATGCGATAACTTTGTCACAATCTCATTTATATATATCAAGATAGTAACTGCCGATAGTAACTACGCTGTTAATAATTGTTAACAACCGATTCGCACAGAAGGTGTTGTTCCCTGTAATTACCGACAGAGGGCGACGCGATAAATGCTCAGTGTGGACAACGTCCAACACTGATCGGGCCGAGTACTCCCGAAGGCTCATGATCGGGGCTACGGCAGAGAAGAAAGTTCACTCTTTCGCCTTAGCCCGAGATAAGTGACGGATTTTTTAGCGTCTCTCAATAAAATTATAACTTAAAGATAGCTTAAAAAACGCTTGTTTTTATTAATAATAATTTACTGCGGGCGAAAGAAAGAGTGCTGTTGATAACGTCTGAACATACGCTGTTTAGAGATATTAACTAAAGGATAACAAATTGACATCAAAATTCGTTACTCAAATTTATGTTTAATTTTCACCTTTCCCATGCTTTCTTTTGCATTTTATTCGGTAAACAATCTTTAAAATAAAAATGGCACCTTCAATTCCAAAATAAAATAATTTATTATTTCAATAATTGGCGGAAATTTTTGTACTGACAACGAAATCAATATATGAAAAGCCGAAATGGTACTATTTTTTTCTTATTTAGAGCAAGACGCTCGGAAAATGCACAGCCAACAGTGCAGGTGAAAAGATAGCTAGCTAAACAATTTTACATCTTCCAAGAATGTCTTGAACTCAATCACAAAATTATGGAGAATCTCGAACTCCGTTATGTTTCCACGCTTTGCAAACAGTGAATAAACGCTACCATCGGGCTTTATTTTTCAGAAAAACAGTCCTTTATCAAATCAAATATTGCTTCGAATGACATTTGCTTAAGTCAATATTAACTTCCACAGTACAATCGAGGTATAACACCGGCCTCAGTGGATGGACTGTAGTGGCAGCGCAAAAAATAAAACATCACAGAAAAATACCCCTTTTAAGGGTAGGAGAATATAATATCGAACTAAGCTGACATTTATCTATCGGTAAACATTTTTATCCAGCGGTGCTATCCAAACATACTTTTATTTTGCAACGAACTTGGTGTGCGAAGTTGTGCGTTCCGCAGCGCAAGGTATTGTTGAGCAAAGAAAATAGAACAAGAAATGTATGCTTCAAGCAGTCTTCTTCTGCAGAACTTCTACCATGATATACGCTCGTCAAAACTCTGGCACGCATGTTCCTCTGATGTATGTGAGAATTTAACCATATTTTGTAGGAGAATTTGAAGAACTTTCCGGAGGCATTCTTATACGCCATCGGCCTTTCCGGGCGAGCACGACGGCAATGCGAGTGGTTTAAACGTTTATGAGCAAGTTTTGTGTCTGTGCATGTGTGTATTTCTTAGCATGGGCGCAATTCCCCGTGTGTGTGTGTGTGTGTGTGTGTGGGATGCAGAATTTAGGACGGGTGTTAATGCAGCCTGCCAAACGCGTAGGAGAAGAAGTCCCCTAAAACCAAGCCCATCTACTTCACTTAAAACCAGTGCCAGTGATGGCGTCTTTGAGCAGAGCACTGTGGTTAGGCAAGCGGCCTGCCGAAGAAACCGTACAAGATCTCGATGGAGTAAGTGGAGGAGCTCCGTGTGCCGCTTTTCCGACGGATGCATTTAGTTCGGAAAGCTTAGCATATCATCAAGATAGCGCGAAGCATCGCCGCACGGCGCTCCAGGGCGATAGCTGCTGTTATTTTGAATATTCATGAACTTAAAAACATTAAGATTTTATCTGTGCATAACGTTGCGCTGCAGGCATCCGTTCGCTCGACCGTCCGTTAGTGGATGGTTGCTTCCGGCACACTGCCACAGTCAACCCCGGTCAGTCCTCACGCTCAAGGAGTCAACGGTTTGATGAAGCATGTACACAACTGAAGCTGAAGATTTGATTGTGTCGATCACGCTTCCGGTAGAGGCGACCGAAGCAGAGTGGCCCGCGAAGATGGGACGGCGTGTGTCCAGAAACGGAATGGAATATCCAAACACCACCTGAAGCACTTTCGAAAGGGAAAAGGTTCTTGTTCAGTACTCGGAAACGAATGAAAAAAACTCGATGAAAAACACACACAAGCAAGATGGCAAAGATGAAAGTACCTGATCCGAAGAAATAAACAACAAGAGTGCACCGTGACTGGTAACTCTTTTTCCTCTGCCCGATCCAAGTGCAAAATTTCCGTTTTCGAGTGCTGGTGCTTCAAACGGCAAGTCCTTCCACAGCAATGAAAACACGCACTCAATATAAAGCACGCTTTTCATCCCAACATTGCTTTGTAGGTGCCCAATGTACTTCACACACGACCACAAAGGCCGACCGCGATCAGATCGTATTAGATTTCCGATTGCAGGAGAAAAAAAAACATCAAAAAAGTATATCGATTTCATTCGCAAAAAGTAAAGAAAGTGGGCGCTTGAATTCACCAAAAAAAAAAGCCCGAAAAGGACCAACGCAAGAATAAAACCAGGCAAATGGCCCGGGTCATGCGATGCAGGGCATGAAATTTGTTTATTCTTTTGTAGTGTGGGTTCCGAACTTTCCGGAGCCGGCGCTTCCGTTGGTTGAGAAGTTGCTCCGCTCAAAGCAAACTCAAACTTCCTGCTTGGCTTGGATGTTGGTACAGGCGAATGACTTCTTTGCTTTGCTGCGAGCAGGGCAGGGCTTTACTTCTGTTTGACGCCGGCGGAACGACGAGTGCCAGAAGAATTTGTCTGAAATCGAGGCTACAAAAATCAGTCTCCAGTGTAGGCATATGTGTGCGTGCGTGTGTTTATGAGCCCTTAGACGATTGACGATTTTGCATCCCAAAGCTTCTTGATCCCGGGGATATGGTACGTGCGACACGGCACACACACACTCACACTTGCCGTACCAAATTCAATCCCGCTCCAAGATCTTGAAGATGCCGAAATCTATGCAAACGGCTCATGGGATATCAAAACATGGTGCCGCTGTCTATGATCGGCAAAAGGAACGAAGGGCTGAGTGGCACAAATCGAAGTAGCGCAAAAAAGAAGAGTTTACTAGAACGACATCGAGGCACACTCAGCCGACAGGGACATAAAAATGGCCGTAAAACGAGTCATGTATCACCTCCGGGGACAAACTGGAGACGGAGAGACAGGCAGACCATCTCCAGACAGAATTGGTTTTGGACGAGTGGAAATATTTTACTACACCCAAGATCGCCAAACGCCTACACGCCTCCATTGTTTCTCCATGTAGTGTCTTTGTGTGTCAACCCTTTTGCTTGTTTTTTTTTCGATGGGGTACTCAGCTCAGCGTCTAGCTGCCCTGCGGGATCCAACTCACACTCGATCGATTCAGTGACCGGTCACGCCAACCGCTAAGCCGATATCGATTGTGAGTGTCAGTGATGGAGAGAGAAAGAGAGAGAGAAGAGAGATAGAGAATCGTAGTGAGATTTATTATTTGCCGATGCTAACATAAACCGTTCGCCCAGGCTGGATGGCTGGCATAGGATTCGCGCACCAGCGTTCTTCCAGTGAAAGCTGGCGGAAAATTGTTAAAATAAATGCCGGGTGTTCGGGCTCCCGAGGGCTGTTGGTTGTTTGGTGGGATGAAAAATTTGATGGATTCCTAAAACGGACACTGGTTTATTGGGTGCTTGAGCTCGAAAAGGGTGATTGCTCTCGAGAGGCGGCTTGTTTCTAGCATCACTTTGATTATGTTTTGATGAACGATTTTCTTCAAGTGCACTTATCTTGCAAGAGCGGTGGCCCGATCGTATGAAAAAAGTTGAGCTCATTGGAAAATAAATATTTTTTTAAAAGCGATAGAATAAGAAAATAAATAGCTGAGTGTGTGATAATTTTCAATTCTTCATTTATCTTTAAATATGTTTACGTACGTATACATTGGTAAAATAATATTTTATAAGTCTTGAAAAAAAATTATGCCAGCAGATAATGATCAATATGTTTTTTTTTATATATTGTTCGTCATTGAGTCATTTGTAGATAAACTAAATTTACATGATCATATGATCGCTTGATAGTTAAATCCTTACGGGTGTCTATATGTTTATGAATCGTTCGAAATCATTTACGATATAAGGGTGATACGTGAAATATAGCGTTATGTAAATTTCCAAATACACTGACTTATAGCTATCATACCTATTTCATTTCTAAAATTTGAGCTTTATTCTGCTTGAAACGTTTAATCCATTGATACATTTTAGGAAATGGTTAGAGCATCGGCTTCCATCAACATTAAATATTAAACGAACTACAAATACAGTCAACTCTCTCTTATTTGAGAACCGATAAAAACTGTCAAATAAGAGGAATTTTCAAATTTGAGAAGCTGAATGTGAATGAAAGTATCATACGAACTAGAAAGAGATAAAACATTTAGTATGCAGCCATGACTGTCGCTATAGGAGACTACTATCATTGCATATTAGGTACGTTCAGACACGGCATATCTTTCTTCGCGAATCTCTCTCCTTCCACGAGATACAAGTGTCAAAAAAAGATTCGCCAATATTTTTTTCTTCACACACCACGAATCTTAGCAGGATACAATTATCGTAATTTAACAAAATAATTCGTAACACTCGGGTTCTTGTTGTAAGAAATGCACAATATACAACCGTTAAAACATTTAGGACTTGGAAGCAATCGAAAACTTAAACCAAGGTTTAAACACGAACGAACACGATATTTCTCTCGGCCAGTCAAACAAATATGTTTGTTATCCATCCAGCGATAGATAGCTTGGATTGCTCAAAAAAGATTAGCCGCAGGCTTCTAAATTTCTCCTACCTCAGTGAAAAAGTGTGTTTGACAAATATGTTCTAGCAGAATATACCGTGTCTGAACGCGGCTATTGGAGCATACATCATTCAACAACCATGCCAACAACATGTACAAGTAAGAGGGACACATAATTTACAGGTTTTCCAAATTAAAGGGAAAAAATGTACTGAACATGAAGGGACTGTCAAAAATGTTCAAATGAGAGGGAGTTTTCAGATTAGAGAGAGTTCGCTGTAATCAAATTAAATGCAAAGAAAATAAACTAGAAAATCATATAATTGTACGAAGGTTTATTAATACTAGTTAATTTGGCCAGGTTACAGGGCTGCGCAACGAAATTCAAAAGATCGAAAATTCAAAGAGGATTTAACGCAGGAATTATGAATTCTGGTTTGCACCAGGTCCGAGATTAGAACCGATACAGCTTAAGTTTCCTGATGGTTTCCTGATCCTGATGGTCGAAAAAACTATATCCAGCAGTATATGTGCAGCGTAGGAAACTCTATTATAGAATTCTAATAAAGGCTGATCAGTTTTACTTTACAGTGGTAGCTTGGATACTTTTTGCTTAGATGACATCCTTACAATGACACAAAAAAGGATTGTAAATTATTGTCAGAATTCAAATGATCAACGCTTTTCCGTGTGTGTTTTTTTAAATATTTTTTCCATATACGGGCCTAATTTTTAGCTGAAACAGAGCTAAAGAATGTCATCTACGACGTGTGAGACAAGTTATCCACAATGCGGTAAAACGAACTGCCCAGAAAGCCTAAAAGTCAGCAAATAGGTGTCCTACTTTAGGAAACCAACATTTCTACAAAAAAGTTACTGCAACAAATAACCTTCTTTAAGAGGTAACGGGCCATGCTGGTCTATACAAGCTTTCGAGACTAATTAAGTGCCACACACCCGGATAGTACGTTGCTTAGGGCGACGGTCCATAAGATGCTCAGTATAGGCATGTTGTTAAGTCGTTCGAGTTGACGACAGTAACGATGAAGAAAAAAAGACTGTTATAGGTTAAATGTATAGGCCCGGTACGGCTTTTGGAGCAGATCCTGGGCCGCTATAGGGTCAATATCAATTCCACAACCGGTATGGTGTCAGTATTAGTTAAAGGACCGTTAAGCGATTAAGACCAGTTCCTGGGCTGGTGTAGGTTCATGACTAATTCTAGCACCTGCATAGGATTGGAATCAGTTCTAGCACCAGTATGAGTTCTGTAAAATTCCAGAATCCCCAAAGGTTCTGAATCGGTTACTGTTAATGTGTCCCTTGGAGTTAAAAAGCACCTGAAAATTGCGTTGTCTTTTCAAAAATCCACTGCACGTATCCTAAAGTTATTAAATATCCACAAAATCATCTTGCATATCCCAGTAACCGGATCAAATTAACTAGTAGCGTAGAAATTTGCGTAGGAAACGTAAGAATTTGTAGAGTGTTACACAAAGGATGTTTATTTTTTGGCAAATTACTCTGGCAAACTCCAGGATGGGACGGATTACAGAACAGTATAATGTTTTTACACTGAAATGATCCTTAAAATCGACAGAGACACGTAATACAAATCCTAATAATTTAAGAGCTTTAGAGACAATAGTGATAATGGTATGATAAATGGTATGATACTGTCTAAAATAACTCCTAAATCCCGAACATGAGAAAAACGTGGAACGCTGTTTTGATTGATTTTGTAATTACAAATAAAAGGGTTTTTGAAAATCTCTGAGAATGTTATACAACTTCATTTGCTAACATTAAGTAACATTTCATCATTCTGTCCCCAACCACGAAGCGAATCAGACGTGATCGATACGCGCTCCAAGTGGATGGATTTTTTGCCGGACAACAAGCCACTGACCTCGACCATACGCACTGCAAGGGAATACGTGCGAGAACGTTCGGAAAGCGATCTGTGCTTAGTGTATAGTGCGTACAGTGTGTAGTGCGTAGAGTTGTGTGCAGCGCGTGTATACGCGCTGCGTGTGTACTGTTGTGTAGGTTTGTGAGTGTAGAGCGCATTCGTCGGACAGGTGCGTAGCGCTCGTTCGTCGTGTACTCTCGCTCTCGTGTGTCTATTTGTGGTAAGTGATCCTCTCTTGTTTACCTATCCTTTCTCGTCACACAGTTGGGTTTCTTTCTCTCGCTCCGACTCTCTCATGGAGGCGGAGCCGATGGATGAATCGGAGGAGGGCTTTACTACAGTGAAGCGAAAAAGTTCTGATCCAGGACAGAATGCGAAAAAAAGGCTAATAACGAGCCCTTACCTTCAACGTCCCGTGATCAATTGATGGGTCAATCGTTGAAGGGGAATCCCAGATTCCGAGCGTATCCCGCATCTTATAACGGGATACATGATGTATTTTTCATGCCGAAAAATAAACAGCTCGATGTAAGAGCAATTACGGCATCTGTTTATAAAAAATATCCTGGTGTCTTAGACATTATTCGCCCGCGTCCAAACAAGCTGCGGGTCACCGCAAAAGACCGGATGCAAGCCAATGCTATTGCGGCCGATCCGTCCTATACGGAGGATTACCGGGTATATATTCCCGGTGGATTGGTGGAAGTCGTCGGTGTCATTGATGACTTAGATTACCCCTTAGAGGACATCCTAAAGTACGGACAAGGGGCTTTTCTGCACCAATCTTCCCCTCGGGTAAAGGTCCTTGAAGTTAAAAAACTTTACGCTTCAAGTGCGGTCGATGGAAAGAAGGTGTTCCGTGAGACTTCCTCACTCCGGATCACCTTCGAGGGTACAGTCCTGCCAAACACGCTGTACATTGAAGGACTCAGAGTGCCCATCCGTCGACCATTTGTGCAAAAAATAGCATGCTGCACAAAATGTAGCCAGATTGGACATTCAGAGCCTTACTGCACAAACTCCGTGAAGTGTGGCAAATGCAAGGGATCGCATTCAACATCTGAATGCAAGGCCGAAACCCAGAAATGCATTCACTGCAAGCAGGAATGGCACGAAATGTCGTTGTGTGCTGTGTACCGAAAAAAACAATCAGAACACAAACGGGCCGTCTTGCAGAATACAAGAGGATCGTACGCCGATGTTTTGAAGTCGACCTCAAGTGTGAATCCGTTCGATAACCTTTCCCTATTGGAGGGTAATGAACCGTTGTCCAATCTGGCACCATTAAATGGAGTTAAAAGATTGCATACAACACGGGTACCGAACAAAAAGACAATAAAAAAAATTATTAAAGCTTCACCCAAAAAGGCACCTCGACGTCACGACAACGCGACCCCACGCCAACCCCAGGGCTCCAAACCCCCCCGTGACGCTCGCACCCATCCACGTTCCCGTAACCCTTCCAATCCCAGCAATCTGGCGTTCCCTAGCGAACCCAGATCTTTCTCCAGGCCATCCCTCCCAAGCCTGACAGAGATTTTACACTCTCTCCTTGACTCCCTCCACCTCCCGGAACCCCTTACCGGATTGATTCCCCTGGCATTTCCTTTCCTAAGAGGAATGGTCAAGCAATGGTTATCAAAATGGCCATGTCTAAGTATGATGGTCCGCTTGGATGATTAATGCCTCCAATGACTACTATACTACAATGGAACTGCAGAAGTTTTTTGGGAAAAATAGATTCTTTTAAGGTATTACTAGGGCAGTATAATTGTAATGCATTTGCCCTAAGTGAAACTTGGCTCTCACCCGATAAAAATATTACCTTCCCGGGATATAATATTGTTCGTCAAGATCGACATGACCCAACTAGCGATAGGCGTGGTGGGGGAGTGTTAATTGGTATTCGTAGCAGTCACAGCTTCAGCAGAATACCCCTCCCCACACCCGAGGTAATCGAATACGTCGCGATCCAGGCAAAGCTAGGGGATCTTGACGTTTCTATTGCCTCAATTTATATCCCACCGGGAGCCAATCTGGATCCAAAGAAGATCAACAAGGATCTTGAGACAGTAGTAACGGTACTACCAAAACCATTTTTCATCCTGGGCGACTTTAACGCCCATGGATCAGATTGGGGTTGTACGCATGACGATAATCGTGCACCAATCATTAGGGATATTTGCGACACACACAGTTTGACAATTCTAAACTCTGGTGAAGCAACTAGGGTGCCCTCACCTATGGCACGACCCAGCGCAATAGACCTTTCTCTTTGTTCGTCGTCTTTAGGGCTGGATTCTATGTGGAAGGTAATCCAAGACCCGCTTGGTAGCGACCATCTGCCAATAAAGATCTCGATTATCAAGCGGAGTCGCACAGTCGATCAAGTCCCCGCTAATTGTGACTTAACGAGGAACATCGACTGGACGAAATACGGCGACCAAATGACCGCTTTGCTAATCCGCGTAGAACCCAGTTTCTCCGTAAATGAGGAGTATGCAAATCTCGTTATGGCGATAAACGAGTGCGCCCTCGGTGCCCAAACGAGGCCGCCCCCCCAGGCAAGGATTTTTAAAAGACCACCCACTCCTTGGTGGGACGCGGATTGTAAAGCGGCATTCTCAGCGAAGCGGAAGGCTTTTGCCAGGTATAGAGACACCGGTTCCATGGATCTATACGTTCATTATAGAGGCCTGGAGCGTAGGTGCAAAAACTTGCT
Organism: Anopheles gambiae; assembly: GCF_943734735.2. Taxonomy (NCBI): domain Eukaryota; kingdom Metazoa; phylum Arthropoda; class Insecta; order Diptera; family Culicidae; genus Anopheles; species Anopheles gambiae. The sequence goes on along the minus strand of NC_064602.1, from coordinate 41,172,357 downwards.
TAAAGCAAAAAAAAGGTCATACTGGCCGAGGTATGTCAAAAACCTCAAGCCTTCCACTTCGCTAACGGAGCTTCAGAGCATGGCGAGAAGGATGCGCAACAGCAAAGCAACAAACGAGAGCGAAAGGGTTTCTGGGGCATGGCTAGAGCCATTTGCACAAAAAGTCTGCCCTGATTTCGCTCAAGCACCACCATATCAACAGAGTGCTCATGGGAGTGATCCGCAAATGGATTCACCGTTCTCAATGGTTGAGCTATCGCTTGCTCTGTACTCCAGCAACAATTCGTCTCCAGGACTGGATCAGATTCGGAACAAATTGCTCCATAATCTGCCAGATCTGGCGAGGAAACGGCTGTTGAGATTATTCAACATTATGTTGGAGCTTAACACCGTCCCGTTGGAGTGGAGAGAAGTGAAAGTAGTCACCCTTTTGAAACCTGGTAAACCGGCATCAGAATATAACTCATATCGACCGATAGCAATGTTATCTTGTCTGCGAAAATTATTTGAGAAAATGATTCTTTTTAGACTGGACAATTGGCTTGAATCCAAAGGCCTCTTGTCAAGTACCCAATTTGGCTTTCGCAAAGGCAAGGGTACCAACGATTGCTTGGCGCTGCTTGTGTCCGAAATCGAGATGGCTCATTCTCGTAAAGAAATGATGGCATCTGCATTTCTTGACATCAAGGGGGCTTTTGACTCAGTATCAGTCAATGTTCTGTGTCAAAAGTTAGAATCTGCGGGCTTAACCCCAAGACTGAATAACGTCTTATTCAACCTCCTTTCGGAAAAGGCAATGAATTTCGACAATGGCTTCATGAAAATTCGGAGAGTCAGCTTTTATGGACTACCACAAGGGTCCTGTTTGAGCCCCTTGTTGTACAATTTTTATGTCAACGATATAGATACTTGCCTTGCACCTGGCTGTAGCCTTAGGCAATTGGCGGACGACGGTGTTGTATCAGTCGCCAGCAACAACATCGCCGACCTTCAAAGTCCTTTGCAAACCACACTCAACAATTTAGAAGTGTGGGCCACAAACCTAGGTATCGAGTTTTCTCCAGAGAAAACGGAAATGCTGATATTCTCTTTCTTTTAAAACACTGAGAGTAATAGACGCTTGAATTTGGTTGACCCAAAGGTCGATATCTTTTTATATGGTAAAAAGATATCCATTGCCAGATCTTTTCGATACCTAGGGGTTTGGTTTGATAGCAAAAATGTATGGAGGACACATATTGACTATCTGGTACAGAAATGTACAAGAAGAATCAATTTTCTCAGAACGATTACCGGACTCTGGTGCACACCCCAAAGACGTCCTTAACCTATATAAGACTACGATACTGTCCGTCTTGGAGTATGGTTGCATATGCTTCCACTGGGCAGCCAAGTCGCATTTAATCCGGCTTGAGAGGATTCAGTATCGCTGTCTTAGAATCGCGCTAGGTAGCATGAAGTCGACTCATAACATGTCACTCGAAGTGATGTCCGGAGTGATGCCGCTAAAGCTACGTTTTGAGCTACTATCGCTTCGCCTTTTCGTCCGCTCTACAGTATCAAATCCCTTGATAATCGAGAACTTTGAAACACTGCAAGAGATAGGTTCTAAATGCAAAATCATGAAGGTCTATCATGATTTTGTTTCCTTACAGGTGCACCCTAGTACTTCTCAAAGTATAACTAGTGCCAGCTTACCAGAGTCCTGCAGTTCCATTTTAAGTGTAGATACCTCATTGAAGGAGGAAATTAAAGGTATCCCCGATAACCTTCGCCGGATGACAATTCCCAGCAAATTTGTGGAGAAACATGGCCATGCTAACAGTAACCATTTTTATACGGACGGATCCTCATCAGAGCAGGGCATTGGATTTGGTGTATACAACACGTGCTCCGAAGCATTCTTTAAATTACGCCAACCATGCTCAGTATATGTAGCGGAGCTCGCCGCAATCTTTTATGCCTTATTATTGATAAGTGCATGCCCAGCGGATCAATATGTAATTTTTTCAGACAGCTTAAGCGCTATTGAAGCATTAAAATCCGTAAAGGCTGTTAAGAGCCCAGACCATTTTGTGAAAGAAATTGTAAAGGTTTTAAGCTCACTGTTTGAAAAGTCGTTTCGCATATCGTTAGTATGGTTACCTGCTCATTGTGGTATACCAGGAAATGAACAGGCAGACCATTTGGCCAAAAGGGGAGCTGCAGAAGGGTCTTTCTTTGATAGGCCTATCCTTCCTCATGAGTTCTTGCAGGCCCCACAGGCGTTTTGCATGGCACGTTGGCAAAATCTGTGGGACTCGGATGAACTCGGAAGGTTTCTGTATACAATCACTCCTCGTGTAAGCTTGAAGCCTTGGTTCCATAACACCCCTGGCGACCGTGCGTTCATTCGAATGATGTCTAGACTTAGGTCTAATCATTTCGCATTAGGCGCACATCTCCAGCGTATAGGACTGGTCGACTCCAAGGTATGTGGCTGCGGGCTTGGATTCCACGACATGGATCATCTTTTGTGGTCCTGCGTGGAATACGAGTCTGCTCGACCTGCTTTGCTGGACGCGGTCGAAAGACTAGGAAAATGTACTGATATTCCGATTCGGGATATATTAGCGGCATCGGACTGGGAATACCTGAAGGCCATATTCGATTTCTGTAGAGAGAACGGCTTAACTGTGTGACTTTCCTTAAGCAAAATGTCTGTGAACCAACCAACATTGTTGGCAACAGCAATCTTGCATCCTATGTTATTTCCTCTTGTTTGTCTATGTGTTACATGTTGTACATCGCTTGTATGTTTGTGATGGATGAATGTATACATGAATGTAAGAATGAATGAGTGCAATGCGTATGGCTGAGTAATCGGCATTGACGGCAGACAGAAGATCCTTGCTCGAACGATGTTCTTGCAAGGATTTACTAGATAATTGGAACGATACAGACCCCCGCCATGTCACTCGGACCACTGAAGGAAAGGACTACAACGATACAGACCCTCGCAATGTCATTTGAGCCACTAAATGGAAATATACTCGGACCGCTTCTGATGGATGGATCCGACGAAATGCTTGGAATCCACACGATACAGACCCCCGCAATGCCATTTGGAACACTGAACTGGAATAGACAACCTCGAAACCCGAATGATGTAGACCTTCGCCACGCTTATAGGACCGCAAAATCATTTCATTTCATTTATTTAATACAATATCCGCCATCAAGGCTAAATATAATAGACTTAAAACTAATTTAATACTAACAAATAAACAAAATAATTCATGAAAAACTAAGCCTAACTAACCTAGTCTTGACCTAGCAAAAAAGAAAAGAAAAAAAACAAGAGTAGAGCGTAGAGACTATCATAAACTTAACAAAAACAAAAAAAAAAGAGAGTAATAGAAAACTAGGGAGATTAATTAAAGGGAATTAGAAGAAAAAATTCGGTTACGGAAAGAGTTAAGAGAGGAGTCGAAATCAAAGAGATAGTAAAAGTGGTTAAACAACCTGAAACAGGACAGAAGAGGGTCATTGAAAGTATAAAGAGTATGACGTGTTTCAATTGACAGAGGATCACGTGGACGAAGAGAACGAGAGGGAACATACAGCGAGATGGACGAGAGTAAATCAGGAGCATCAGTAGCAGAAAGTAATAAGCCACCAATAAAACAAGCCTGAAACACTTGGCGGCGGAAGCTTAAGGAGTGAAGATTGAATAACTGCAATCGCATTTCATAGGGAGGTAGTGAGGCAGCACCGAACAAACGACGAAAGGCAATCCTGGTAAAGAGGCGCTGAATGCTTTCAATTCTCGAACAGCCATCAATAGTGGGAGGATTCCAGATGATACTTGCATATTCAAGAATAGGCCTTACCAAAGCACAATAAAGGATTCTTAGGATGCTTTGATCTCTAAAAATAGAGGTAAAACGTAAGATAAACCCAAGGGTTCGATTTGCTTTTAGTAGCACCTCATCAAGCTGCAGTTTAAAGTTAAGACGACAGTCAAGTATAATACCAAGGTCACGGATGGACATAACACGAGAGAGGGAAGCGCTAGAGAGAGTATAGTTAAATAAAATAGGAGAAAGAGAGTGAGAGAAAGAAATAACAGAACATTTTTCGGGACACAGGCGAAGTAAATTGGATGAACACCAATGAGCAAATGCATTGAGGTAATGCTGAAGTCTCAGACAATCAGAAGAAGAAGACACAGGTAAAAAGATTTTGATATCATCCGCATAAAGGAGATGACCATCAGGAGGTAAAACATTACAAACATCATTGATGAACAAAGAAAACAGAAGTGGACTTAGCACACAACCCTGAGGGACACCTGACGTACAAAAAAACTCCTCAGATAAGTACGACCCGGTTTTAACCCTGCATGATCGATTACTTAAATATGAGGACAGCCAGCTAATAATGCCATCACCAAAACCAAGTTTAGACAATTTAGCTAATAATAAAGAGTGAGGCAAACTATCAAAAGCAGCATGAAAGTCGGTGTATATTGCATCAAGTTGGGTACCGGCCTCAAAAGATCTAAAAATATTGGAAATAAAAGACATGAGATTAGTTGAAGTAGACCTACCAGGCATAAACCCATGCTGTTTAGGGCTAATAGCTGAACTACAACTATGAAGTATGGTTGGAAGGATACATAGCTCAAAAGTTTTGGCTGTGGCGCAAGTTTGGGTTATCCCACGATAATTAGAAACAATGCTACGGCATCCCTTTTTGTGTACCGGAAAAAGCCAACAGGATTTCCAAAGAGCAGGAAAAACCCCAATAGAAAGTGAAAGGTTGAAAATTTTAGCAAGGTGTGGAGCAAGCACGTCCTTACAGTTTATTAAAACAGAGGCAGGAATGCCATCTGGACCAGGAGTAAAAGAACGTTTCAACCCAAATAACACCTGTACAACTGTTTCAGAGCTAACCGAAATATCGGAGAGATTAATTAAGTTCTCTGGCGTGTAGAGTAGCCCACCCTCAATAAGGTTAGGGTCACTAACCGGTGGCTCAAACATTTGGGAAAAATGTGCAGAGAATAGCTCACAGATCTCAACAGGCGTAGAGGCAGTTCGAGAATCAAGTACCATTTCATTAGGTAACGTATTGCACCCTCTTCGAATCCTAACAAATTGCCAGAAGGATGCTGGATCAGAACGGAAACGCGATTGCAGTCTACTCGAATAGGCCTCAAAACAAGCCCTGTTATATAGTCGATGCGCAGAGGCAGCGTACTTAAATAAACGAAAGTTGAAAGCAGATCGGTTCAGACGATACCTCCTAAGATATTTCATTCTATCCTTTTTCAGGTTGCGAAGAGTACGATTGGACCAGGGAGGATAAGGAGGGGAACGAAAAATAGGTGTACATGAAAGGAGTGCAGAGGTTAACAAAGCATTAAACGATTGGACAGCCTCGTCGACCGATGTACATTGATAAAAAAAAAGACCAGTCGGAACGAGATAGAATTGAATTAAGTTTACGATAGTCTGTAAGACTAAAATTATAACGAACACTCAATGAATTAGGAGCAGAAGGCAATTCATTCATAACCCTACTAGCCCTAAATAAAGAAGACGGTAACGCAATTTCTAGAGCAGGATGATGGGCATCCTGGGGCAGGAGCAGTGACGAAGCAGGATACACAGAACAACAAGCAGCTGCAGCAGAGTTGGAGAGCACCAGGTCCAAATAATGATTTAAATGGTTATGCACCCCGTTCAGCTGATAGAGTTCATGCAGGTTTAACATATCCAAAAAGCAGGAACTGGATGTATTCGAAGAAATATGTGGCACATAATGTCTTATAGCTGAAGATGAATCTGGCCTTACTGCGGTAGAAAGCGACCACTCTAACGCAGGTTGATTGCAGTCACCCAGAAGGATAAGATGATAATTCGGTTTCATTTGCATGTATGCATCACTGATGAAAGCAGAAAGGGATTCCAAATAGTTGCGGTCGCTGCTCAAATACGGTGGCACATAAACAATCCCCACATAAAGACGAAACTTAGAAAAAGAAACACGTATACATAAAGCTTCAAGCGTGGGTTGATTAATGTTAAGTGCCACAGAAGGATATCGAACGGAACATGCAAGTAGCACACCACCCCCACGCGAACGTTCGTTGTTTAACCTGCTTCGATCACAGCGGTATATGTTGTAGGCATCACTATCAAGGACCATGTTGGATGGAATCGATTCATTTAACCAGGTTTCAGTAAGGGCAAGCATTTCAAACCCTGATTCATTCGCAGAAAGGCGCAATTCATTGTATTTGGTGCGAAGGCCTCGAACATTTTGGTAATATATCACAAATGGGTCTATTAATTGTGAGCTATCCGTTTGGCAAACGGGCTGATCTGTGGTGAGCGGTTCGTGTTGCTGAGATTGGATTGTGATTGAAGCCCCACCCCCGGTGATAACTGAGGCGGTGTGGGAGGAAACTCCAGTTGAATAGCCTCTAGGATCTCGGTCATCTGGGATGGTGATAGAATCACGCGCTGTGGGGGTGGCGATCGATGTTCCAAAAAATGATCCGGATGAGCGGTAGTTTTTGGCACAGCTGAAGAGCAATTTTCACTATTTGTACGATGCGAAATAAGCTCAGAAGGGTCAAATCGAGCCCTTTCATGTACACGTTGCTTTGGTAGGCCACGAGCAACAAACTCCCGAACAGTAAGTGAAACTGGCCAAATAGTAGACTGCAGCGCAAGCTCCTTAAGAGATTTAGGAACACTCACTTTGAACGATATGAAGGACATCGAGTCCAGGTTCACACCCTTTTTCGTGAGACGGTAAACATTAATATCGTCCGTTGGTAGCACAGCTTTAAGCCACACACGCATATCATCAGCCGAGACATGCGATTTGATGTTCGTGAAGTATAACCATACTTTCTCGGCTATGCCCGTGTTGGTGGTGTTTTGGTTCAAAACAGGATCAGAAGATGCTTGTGTATTTGTTCGATAGTTTCCAGCACTAACATCACTAGTCGACTTAGTACGATGATTGTAGTGGTTACAGTTGTCAGAATCATCCACAGTGTTGGTATCGTTCGCAGCTTGGATATCATCAGTGAGCTCCGTTGAGTTTGTAAATGTACGGCGAGCGGAAGCTGTTTTAGTCGTTCTGGATGTATTTGTGGCATTGAGCGACGATACATTAGTGGATGTGTGCGATCGCGATGCGTTGCTAACAGACGGCTTAGCTAATATGGGTGTTAGCGCTCGCTTATCAACGAGAGCGAGGATCTCAGGAAGCAAATCGCTCTTGATAGCCGATCTAAGAGAAGAGAGAGATGAGTCAATTGTGGTGAGAATATCTGCTTTCACCAATTCGAGTAGGGCTGCTATCTCACTTGTGAGAAGTGAATTTGTGCCAATGCGAAACTCGTGACATGTTTTGCACAACCACAACAATTGATTATTACGCCCAAGCTCACGAGTAGAATCACGGGACAACCCCGTGCAATGGGTGTGATGCTTGGAACCACAAACACCGGCACAGGACACCGAATTAGCACTATCGGTGGGTGCATTGCAGGTTGAGCACTGCATAACGATGACTCAGCACAATCTGATGAGTGACAGGAGCAGAAACGAAGCCAAACACTTTCTCGGCAAAAATGTTGAATAAACAGAAGCAGCTTTATATTAATCGAAGGCACGCACTAGCCAGTACGAACAACTCAGCAGCACCACTGTTGCAAATGTTGAGATTCCAGAAATAACACGGCAAAACAGCGTATAAAATCAGGAGCACGAGGAAGGCACATCCACTCAGTTTGACACATGGACTGGATTAATTAAAACCAAACCGTCCGAGTACACCCGGGATAAGGTGCCCTTCCATGGCTCAGAGAAGGAAATGTCTCCCTGCCAATATGTATTGTAGCGCCATGAATTACATTTGTATTTTCTACTCTTAAGCAATACGGCCTTTTTGGACCGTTACTCCTGAATAAAAAAAAAAAAAAGTAACATTTCATTTTTAAAACACCAAACAGAGCAATAGTTTAACGATTCTTGTAGCATTACACAGGCGGCAGAACATTTGAAAACATTTATAAAAAAATAACTGCGTTTGTGAAACACAAGGAAAAATAATTAATAAAACTTCAGAAAAAAATGTTTCTTTTATTGCCGGTCGTCCGCTTCAAAACCGCTGTCGTATACGATACATCGATGTAATAGTATAATTTCATGTCAACATAATTAAAATTGCAGAATTGAAAATGGTTAGTGAAATTGAAAATCAAGTTAAACATGAAGATAATGGTCCAAATAAACGAATTCTCATTATAATTATATCGTACGATGTTAACAATGTAGCAGAACCGAAACATGCCATCAAAACGGTTAATGAGATACGTTATGCGAAAAACTGATGAATCAAATTGTTATTATTGGGTATCTGTACGGCAGGCGCTTTGCGGCTGAAATACTGTGCGCTACGTACATTCGCAGAATCGAGGTAGCGTTTTGAATCAGGAGGTAAGGGATATAGGTTTCACAAGTGAAATCATCCCACAGTAGAATAATTATTTGAAACACACATGGTTCCAAAATACGAAGAAATATCGTTTTATATCATTTTGTGTTCTACTATTTTTTAAACGAAGTACACAGTCATGAACGTGAAGTAATTTTTGAAATGTAATGCTCAAATATCGATCGCCGTTATAATAAATAGATCGAAGATTGAACAAATGTTGAAATGACACAACAATCACCAAAACGACTGGATTTACTTATGAGGGGGTATTAATTTATAACTGTAGCCGTTATGTGAAAACGACATTTTGTTGTTTCTCAAAGCATTCACATGGAGTTTTATCAATCGTTTTCAAGAGCATTTAATTGATTGTTTAGCTTTATTTAAGTAAAATACTCAATATTCTATTACGTCATGAATGATGGACTTAGAAATTTCCTGAACAATCGATTCGAAACTAAAACCTCATTTGGGGTTCATTATTGCGTAAGCTACCAAACTGTTTTTGCTCAACCAAAAGTGGATTTAAGCGCGTGTTTTATCTTTTTCACTAGTTTCATCACAAGTTTTCCAAACAGATAGTCATAATTTATGCTGAATATCATAATTTATGCTGATTTACAAACAATGAACGAGCAAAGCGGTGTGCTTTGCAATTTACCTATTTTGTCGAGGGTTTTTTCATTTTCATAAAACAGACACTCAGAAACTTTTTCTGTTTCCCAGAAAGCATATTTCAAATTCAATAAAAAGCTTTCAACCTGCTGCTCATCTCGTACATCTTTATTTCATTGTTGCATGCCAAGCGGCAACTGCAGCGTGGGGAAATAATAACAAAAAATCAGACCGAAAGATTTTATTTAATGTAATAATCAAATGCACGGCATGAAACATACCGAAACTGGTTGCACGGGTAGCGACGTTACATGGTACCAGCTTGAAGTAGTTCAGCTTGTGCCTCAATGCAACAGAGTGAACAATACACCAGATGAGTAGCGGGAGCATCGCACCCGCGAAGTGATTAAAATTTCACGTACACTATCTCGCACGCTCGGCAGGCTCATAGTTTCCGCTGCTGAATTTGGGACCGCCATAAACTGGGTGAAAAAAAAAAAACACACAAACACATACACTCACACAGAGGCCAAGAAAAGCAGACGCGTTTGACAGGCACACTGCGAGACTGAGCGGCAGGAAAAGTTTTATTAAGAACATTCCTTACACCCTGGTACGTGTATTTGCGTTGCCGTCTCGTCGCATTTCCCCGCGGGGAACGGTAAGTAATCTCCTGGAAAAGATTAAGAGCGATAATTAAATTTTAATTCAACTACATCACATTAAAATGTGTTCATTTTTCGGATGAGCAAAGGGCGGTACGGTGCGCGTATATAATCGGTTACGGTGGGAGCTGTGTTTGGTGCTTACACGAGCCAACTTTCTTAGTGGCACTGGTTTTGCTACTGGAAACGACTGCGCGGTTCATTTGTACGACGCTTTTTTCCCATACCTAAGCACAAAAACCGAACCTTTTGCCCAAATTAAGACACTTGCCTTGCGAGTGCAATTGTGTGCGATGTTACAGTTCGTCTAATGAATCTTGTAGTGTTGCTCTATTTTTGTGTTGAAAGTTGCGTTTAGAGTTCAACAGTGATCCTTAGTTGAACTTACCACTGCGCTGCACCGTCATGGGCAAAAGTGGCGGTGAAAAGTTATAACAATTTTGAACAACCACCGCTTGACAAAGTTCCGACGGTTCGAAATTGTCGGTACCGAAACTAGGCTCGTCCAGGAAAGTGGTTACAATTTTTGACGCGACATTGACATTACGGATGGGTCTATTTCGGTATGACAGTATGTCTTGGTGCATGTGTACGTGTTTCGCGTCAAATTAACCGATTGAAGGTCGGGTCCGAGTAGGAAAGCGGGTTGTTGGCATGAAACAAGCCCAGAACAACTTACAGGTCACATATGAACTGTTGTTGTCACAGCGGTTGATTTCTTGATTGCTTGTGGTCGGTGAAAGTTGATGCCATTGGGTGAAGCTACAGTATCAAGAACGAACGACGAGGCAAAACGACAGCCGAACGACAAGGAAAATTCTAGCTAGCAGTTGTTCACACTGTCTGATGAAAATGTTCACAGTCGAGTAATTTTTCTGTAAACTAGACACTCACAGTTTACTCCAGAACTACCACTTTTCATAAGTAGTTGAATTCCTTCGTTAGAAAGAGATAGAAGAAAGCAAAAGAGTACAAAAACGAACGACTTGAAGTTTGAAGCACTGTTGTCAGAAGACAAAACGCTTACTCCAAACTCATTGTGTGTCTTTGCGGTTTTGTCCGTACAATCCAAATGAATGGCATTAGAAAACATGTATTCCATGTTCGACTAGCAGCATCGAAAGGAACACATAGTTCAAGCAACAACTGTTCGTTGGATAGAAATCTTCAACCCTAATGCCGGTGGATTTGAGGAGCTGCTGCGAAATGATGCGAAGGAAAATTTGCTGTCGGAAGTGTTTGTGTTTGAGTTTGTCTGCGTAAATTAAATACGAGGAGCAGCTTGGGTACACGATATTCAAACAAGCATGAATTCGAAAGAACGAAGATAAAACGATGCAACAATGTGTCCGTTTTTTCTTCGCGCCATTCATGCCAAATGGGAAGGTGTGGAAGTGAGAGTTTGCCTTGCCAGTTGTTGTTGAGCATTGTTTGGTTCTGATTCATTGTACGCTCTACGCAATTTGCAGGTGGTGATGATTTGCTTGGCACATGTTGCTATTGGTTTAATTGCGTTTGATTTAGTGCTCAATGCTAATTTAGGATGGACGGGGTTGCAATGTGTCAGAAAAGCTTATCAGCATAGATTTTTAATTTGATGATCCAAGCACTTGCGAAGCAAATGCGTTATGCTTATAATATGGAAGGTTGCATGTAAATAATTTTTAATGCTTTCAATACAAAGAACAGCTTGAAAAATGTTCAGTAATTTTCTTATTTTCTGCACTTTACCTCAGCAACACCCAGTAGAAAAACATATTAATTGAACAAAGTCACACTTTCACGTCTTATTATTTGTAAACCACAAATAGAGTGATGTAAGTTTTAAGCTTTTTAAGCCTGCCGGTCTATATAGTACAGTCGTCAACTCGTACGACTTAACAACATGCCCATCATGGGTTCAATCCCCAAATAGACCGTGCCGCCATACGTAGGACTGACTATCCTGCTATGGGGGGGAACCAATTAATCACTGAAAGCCAAGCCCACAAGTGGGTACAGGCAGGCCTTGACCGACAACGGTTGTTGAGCCATAGAAGAAGAAGAAGAAGTTTTAAGCTTTAAGTGCTCAGAAGTACATACAGGTCTAGTGGAGAGGCCCAGTACACCGTACATATTTCTTCAAAGTACAATACCTACATACATGAAACATGCCGTTTCCAATCACTATAATACATCTTAGATGATTTGGTTAGCTTACTTAAGAGTTCGTAAAATCGTGCTAGATTTTCGGATAGCTTAAAACTGAAATTTGATCTCGCATTTCCTCTATATTTCTAGCAAGACTCATACTCAAGAGTCCAGTTCTAGGTTCAAGTTTCAGCTTCAAAATTTCATCTGTTTAACGATCGATTACTGCTTCAACAACACGGGCCATTCGCTTCAATGCGCTTCAAAGAGTCGCATAACCGGGCAGGCAAAATGTGTTTGGCATATTTACGAGCTGGAAGCACAGAATACTGTCAGTGAAGCGAAAGTGACTTGAAAAATCTTGCACCGTGTAAAGGCAAAGCGGTGCTGGTATAAAAATCCATCGTTTTATTATATTTTTTCTACTCTTCTTTCACCAACATTTCGTATTTTATTCACTGTAAGCAGTTAGAGAAGTTTACGAGCGTCCGCGTTATGCCATATTCATGACGAAGTTGAGCGATTGCAAAAAGTTCCTCCGTGTCCAGCGCTGGAAAGGAAGTGGAAACGGGTACGATGAGACGATCCAAAAGATGGTTTTTGAGTACATCCTTCTTGATCGGATCTCTGCTGGCATGGAAAACGGAAGAAGAAAGCTAGCCACAAGATGTGGCAAGGCGTGTGTAGTAATATTATAAAACTTGCATGTGCTAGGCGCCTTCGGTATTGCGAGAAAAAAGGGAAGCTGAGATACGGTGTAGATGAAGAAGGAACACGGGAAGGAATATATATGCATACTTCAGCAAAAGCATAGGCAAATGGTACGATATCGACGCGCACGACAAAAACGATGCCATGGCAATCATCACACCGGTTGTCAAGGAGTTTTGTACTTCCAGAAAACTGTTGGTGGAAGTTATCGAGCAAGAGTAAAGGAGGGTAGGCCATTCGAAATTACACAAGCGAAAGTGAAAATACTTGTACAACATTCTGAAATTAAAAAAAAAACATGGATGGATACATGCACGATGGATAAAGATATGAAACTTTCCATCACTACGCAATTTCAAGTGACAAACGTTGTCCAAGGTATGATTTTGTACTGCCAAGAAAACTCCTTCTAACTGTACGATTGAAGGCTCAAGCAACCGTTCGGTTTGCGTTCGCCTAGCGTCTAATTACTCAAATCAACGCCAACGGCGTTAATGGTTCGCACATCAATTTTCCTGCCCACGGATGCCTTTTTATCAGCAGCAAATAATTTATTCAAAACCAGCATCTTCTTTCGATCCTTTCAACGGATTCCTGTAGTGTTTTTTTATATTTCCACCTCAAAAAGGTAGCTTTGAATAATGTATGAAGAAGCTACAGGTTTTGAGTCGATAATGTTTGCAAAACGTGTCGGTAAAAATCGATGCCAAAGAGTGGGAGGACAAAAAGCTCTCGTCAAGTTGAAGCAACTCTTTGCAGCGATTTTCAGCATAAACACACAGACATACACACAACCAAACGCACTCACCTTAAATATAACATTCCACGTATTTAACAGTTAGTAACAGAGAGCTGGAAGTAGCCAACGCTGTTGAAGCACGTTGAGCATTATTTATCACACCATTCCATAGCTTTCCGGGGGAGGTGATGTATGTATGCCCATCAATTCCGCCCAGGAGATAAACGCTTTTCAATTCATTGCAATCCACTTTGGACTCACAACGAATCAAATAAACACTGCCCATTTTGCGCTGGATGGACAAAACAGATTTTGTGCGTTGTGTTTGTTTTATTTTTCCTTATATTTTTTATGTGTTTTCTCTCATTTATTTCAACATTTATTGAAAGATCCATCCCAATGGAGGAATGATGGAAAGAAATTAGGAGGAGCACGTAAAAAACGACAGTTTGTTCTTAGCGTAATAATCATCATCATTTTTATGTAGAGCTCACTCTCTAACGTTGATGTGCAAAGAGAGTAGGCTTACAATTTTCAACCCAAGCAATTGTATTGGTCGTAAAATGGTTCCATTAAGATTTAGTTCTCAATCTCGTAAGTTTGAAGCTATGGGTGATTGTCACTTTAACAAATTAGGCTTTATTGCGCCCTGCCATGAAACCAGTTACCGTCATCTGTTCCATATCTTCTTGCAGGTGAATGTTGTTGAAGCAAAATCATCGAGGAAATGGTTAGGGCGCAGATTAACAAGCAATTTGTTGGCCGTAAATGAAGCCGATAACTGAAAGTTTGATGGCTTTGAATTAGGTGTCTGTCAGAGTGGATGGCAAAGGGTGTACAAGAGGACTTTTAATAGTCGCTCATACTAAATCGTATCCACCCGACCTGGTCGATTGGGTGGCATATAAATCAGTAGCGCCGAAGAAAGTCTGCAGTGTACCGCAACCGAGCAGAGTGTGGTTCCAGCCCGGTTGGCAGTTTTGAATAATTTAGTTCGTAAACTGCTATGGAGCGATCCTGGCGCTAAACCACAGCAAAGAAACCAACTTAGCCGTCTGGTTCGCTGTGTAATAAATAAAGCTAACAGAAAGAGAGAGAGAGAGAGAAATGAAGAGAGAGGTAGAGAGAGATACAAGGGAAGGAGAGAGAAAGGAGAGAGAAAGGGAAAGAGGGATTCTTAGTCCTCAACCACCCTTATCAGTGCGCATCTTTGCGTCAAACACCAGGCGCCTCCATCGATCCATCCGTGATTGCTGAGAAATAAGGGCGAGACTTCGTCATGACCGTACGTCAGCGTTGTCGGGCAAATTTGCTTGGCCTACCCAAAACGCTCACCAAAGACAACGTCGTAATCAATCATCCACGTGGAAGATGGCGATCGCTAAAGAGAGAAGCGAATGCGTCCAATGTATGCGTCGCCAGTGGAGTACAACAGGGAAGCCAACACTTACGAGCAACATTTGCCCGGATCGCGAATGGCTTCAGCCGGTGCCACAGAAATAAATCTGTCAAGAAAATGTGAAATCTTCACCCGTCTTAAGCTTTCCGGTTAGTGGAAGGTCCACTGCTGTTGCTGACGATGATGATAATGATGATGATGAGCAGCTCGGGGTATGTTTTGATCCAGTCCACGGTGCTGGGTTTGCGATTGAACCTGGCTGATAGTGTGCTTGCAGGCCTTTAACGTTGGCGGACGGAACCTGCAGATGACAGTGTGAGTGATCTGACATTCTGTTGTTTCCTGGAAATGAGTTGGAGACGAACAAACTTAGCGGAAGCAATCATTTTTTACAAGAAGTTTATAAAAAGTCTTAAAGTACTGTATGTATCACACAGCAGCATGAACTCCCACAATAAGTTATAAGAAGTACGATCAAAAAGTTTGGTAAAGCTTATAACAGCAAAGAATGAGTCGAAGCTGAATAATTTTTTTTCTATGTCAGCAAACACAATAGTGTATGATTTTCTGTGTTATGCTATTGACAAACTGACGATATCATCCGTATTGTTTTCCGTCAAATTTTTTTGACACGCCCGACTAAAAAATAATAAACCTCAGTAAACCATTGGATTGCCTCTACCCATAAAAAAGATGACCGTAGTAATGAGTGTTCCTGTATGAAATGGGACAGAAAATTACCCCCAGATGTCAGCAGTTTTCCAATTGTTGGGTGCCTGTCTGTCTTTCAAATGGTCGAAAATGACTGCGATCAAATCAGTGATATCGGAAAAGTTCCAGTTGCGTGTAAACCATCATCACCAAACCACACCGACGAGTTTCAACTGGAAGGGTCGGAGGCGTGAAACAGTGGAGGTAAATGGGAGCTGTTTAAAATGATATGTTTTTTTTGAGTGGTCATGAAAGTGAGTGAAAGCAGGAAAGCCACTGAACGACATTTTTCGTTTGACACTTTTGACAAATAGAGCGGCATTTTAATGGTTCTCGAAGTTCGCGAATCCATCGATGGATTGTAGCAAAACGAAAGTAGCAACAACAGCAAAATACAAATAAAAAGAAACAAGTTAGCCAACCAGAACGAAACATCATTCCCGTTTATCCGTCACTGCTAGAATAGGCGTCTGGTCAACAAATGGGAGAAAGTGCGCCGGGTTTTGGGGTGCGAAAAATGAAAAACAACGAAAGGAAATGGTAAAAATCTTCAACGTTGCGCACTGAATGGAAAGTGACGCGGTTGGTGGAGACACAAATAAAAAAAAAGAACCAGTCAACGTACTACACTTTGCAGTCTTACATCGGTGTGGCTACGCCACTGTCGGACCAACTTTTATTCGGTTTAATGAGAAAGAAATCTCACTCGAATGGAACAAAAGGCAAACGAAATGCGGCAAACGATTGGACGGTTCGGACCATTTGCACCATTTTTCCTGTCATGCCTGTTCCGGCTCGCCCTTTCACTATCTTTCGTACCCAATTTCGATCACTTTTCAAGCAAAGAATAGGTCATTTCTCCGATATTTGCCTTCTTGCAGGGAATGAAACAAAAAAAAAACCGTAACAAAAAGGGAAAGAAATAACATTCACGCAGGCACCGCTGGCTTATCTCGTGGTACTTACTCCCTCTCTCTCGCTCTGTTTCTTTTTCGCTCACTGTGCTTGGACTTCTGGACCATGCACGCCATGTTCGGTACAGTCAGCTGCAAAAGAAAAATAAAACAGTGCTCAGGAATGCTAGCTTTTCATATTATTATTTCCTTCATTTCAACAAAGTACCTTCTTTGAACAGCTGTCAGCGTTTTAGACACGGTTGCAACCACCCGCTGGAAAATTTATGTCGAAACCGTCCGAATGATTCCGGTTGATTGCGAACGAAACAATATATTTCCCTTCCTTGCCACCGCTTCCTCCACCCCTCCCCTTCCCTCCCAACCATCGTAGGGATGGATGGTGAAGAAAGTTCTCTTGTTAGTGGCCGCCATCGGAAAAACAGTCTGTTGCTAATCGAACCCTCCCTGCTCTCTACTCGATCGATGGATCTGATTGATGGTGGAAGTGAAAAAGAAATGGAACGGTCAACTGATTCCAGTGAGGCCGGGAGCCTCATAGCATTAGCCGTGACAGTGACTTTCAAATGGTGCAACATATCCCATAAATTAAAACGCCCACTTATTCAGGTGTGATTCTTGGTATTATGGGAAGGTTTTTTTGTTTGCAAAAAACGGGTCTAACAGGCAATAGAATGAAATGCAGATGCAATCGTTCGTGTGATTAATAAATCAAATGGAATTATAAATCAGTGTTCATCTCATTTGGCTCCCCTTTTTATGGCGATGGGGAAGTGGGTGACGCGAGGGCGAACATGAATGCACAAAATCAAAACAATTAGCCGTTTGATAAATGAATCTGTTTGAACTTTAATTCTAGCTAGCATTTCAATGTTGATGGATTGATTTCATTTTTTCCCATACATTCGATTTCAACGATGTTTAAGTGTGTTCTGCTTCTTGGAAAATAGTTGCTGGAGTTGCTGATTGATCTCATCGCAACCGGGAGCGTGCTTGCGGCATTTCAATCAAGGTATTTGTTGAGTGTCATTTTTTAATTCCCTTCCCTGCTCTGGCCACTCGAAAATACAGAAACATCAAAGCACTGCTGATGAACCGTTTGTCCGTGTCCGAGTGGATGAGAGTTTAGTGTTTCAACACCAAACGCGCCAACTAGAAGGGGACGAAGATCACACGCTAGGGGGCTGGTGAAATTAGTTCGCAACCCGACACTTTTCTCTTCCGGTCACTAGCAAGTGAGCATCTTACCGATGCTCACCGGCACACATTCCAGTGCGATAGTGGATTGTGATATTTTTCACTTGGAAATGTATCAATCATGGCCACCGAGTCCCACTTGATCCTGGGCAGGATGCTGGGGCAGTGTTTGGATATGAAATGTGCAATAAATCAAGAATAAGACCACTTTTCATTGCCACTCCACACTGCTGCGATGTGAGCACTCTCGAGCAATGGCACGGAGTAGTGGTGTGCATGGAAAAGCAATAAAAAAATCCCAAAGCCCGTCTGCTGTTCAAGATGGTGAGAGATAGTTTTCTGTTCTTCTGCTTCATACACATTCTTCCTGGGGGAAACCGTCGGGAGGGAGCAAAACGGAGCAAATCACTTCGCAGCATAGACTCGGCCCAATGCCTACAGCGGTGAGCGATGGAAAATTTTCAATTTCCTTCCTATCGCTCTATGCGACTCGGAGATGGCACCAGCTTCATCCCACCGGAGAAAGGAGTTGGTGCCCGATACGCAAACGAGTGGCTTATCCGTTGTTATGTGTATGTGTGTGTGTGCGTGTGCTTGTGATGGGTAAGCCGTCTAGCCTATGGTGCTAGACGACGGGACAGTTGGTGTGCTACCGATCCCAAACCCGATAGATGGATAAGGATATTAATAACGATCGAGAAGTTGAAGGAATGATGGCCTCCTAGCTTCTCCTGCCATCCTTTGCACTCACTGTGGCAGAAATCAACCAAAGCTACGAGCGGATATGAAAAATCGTAAATAAATCAAACTTTCTGCTTCGTTTTGTTTGTGAATTGCTGTGAAAGAAGCAAGTACGAAAGTTTCAACCTCCGGCAGGAAACTGGATCAAGACTGGATGGAAGAAACTCCATTCTTCCTTTCTCCCTTTCCCTTTGAGTCCGGCTCAAGTGCATCAATTTTCAATTCAACTTTTCAAATTTCAGCTTGGATTGTGAAAAGAGTTTTCCTTTCAGGTTGTTGGCTTTTCGGAAAGTCGTTATTTTGCGCTTTCGCTGCGACCGTGGGGTATGAGGTCCGTTCAATCGAAAGCAAAAATTGCGCTTGGTGTGCGTTTTTACAGTGAAGTGGGGGGAATACGCGCTCCACGCCATTGTTGTTAGAGTAGTTTCGTAATTTGGCAACGGAATAGTTGCCGCTTGAAATTGATTCAAAGTTTGCCAACAAATAGGAGTGCAGTTGGTGGACAAAGGAGAGCCGTAAAAATAAACAGCAACGAAAACGGTAGCAGCAACAGCAGCTACAGAACATTTGTAACAATTTCGGTGAGCATGAAAATATGTGTGGATTGGCGGTAGTGGTGGCGTAGGAATATCTATGCCAAAAAGACACAGCAAATCTCGAAGAAGCGTGCCGCAAATAAATATTCATGACATTCTCTAGAAACCGTCCCGCACAAAAAGAGTTGCGCACGTTGGCTTGAGTGCGTGGCAGTCGCGTTGGGCTTCGCACGTTGTGAAATCGTCCACCAAAATCGAAGCAAATGCTTGAATTGGAACTGAAATAGGAAGCCTTTTGGGGTGGATTTGAAGGAGAGGCATGCTTCTTGCGGTGCTAGCGACGAAAACTGCTGAATTTTGAACTAATAGGGTGAAAAGCTACCAGCTGCTACTTCAGCTTTCGGGACAATCCGTGTGATGCCTTACTGCGATTATGTGTTTGGGTGAGTTTTGTATACTTTTCGAAGCTCGAAAGAGAAAGTGAAATAAAATGATCCCGACAACTTGGAACGCTTCTGGGACAGGCAATCGAACCATCTGTTCGTTTTTCTTCCAAAAACAACACACACACACACACACACACAAGCATGTATCTGAGATTTGTATGAGTATAGATCAGTAAAAGAAAGCAAAACATGTTTCTTGGAGAGAAAAATGTCCTCATTTTGGAAAATTTTGCACAGTGGCAGTTCATTGGAAATATGCCTTTTGTGAGCACAATCTGGTACCAAAATCAAAACTACATCACGCTGGCAACGGAAACATAATCAAATTGAAAGAAGATAGCGTGAGTTGTATTTAACAGCATCACGAGCACGATGCTGTAGCGTTGTTGCGATGATTTTACAAGTGATATTTGGTTATTCAGACTGAATTGAACTCGTGGCGTCTTAAAGCCTGCACGTAGAATTCAAAACCGGCGAAATGTCTATTACATTTTAAACGTAGCAATATGCTGCCTAAGTGTGTTTTCAAGGTGCGTATTCAATCGTGGAATGTTTTCGGATAATTTTTCTTATTTCTTTCATGGAGTTCTGTTAATAATTGTAATTCTTACTCGTACTGATCGTTATCCAATGATGAAGAGAGCGAAAAGCCCCTTCGCTTCCTATTTATTAATTTGCTATCACTTGATATGTGCCTATAAATGTAACATGGATCGGGTTTGTTCTGCTCCGAAATCAACTGCTCGAATAGTGCAACTACTACAACGGCAGGTATGGATGCTATTTTGAGTATCGGAGTTGGATTTTGGCAATACATAGAAGGTTTAATTGTTACAGTTGAAAGACTTGAAAGAAAACCTATATTTTGACTGAAAATTTGACTTTTAACAATTTTTTAAACTGACTCATTCGTTAAGAATTATTGAACTTAGAATCGAAAATGGGTTTTTAGTAAGTTTGATTGAAACTATGATTGATAAACCAAACATATTTAAGATTACAAAGATTGATGTTTGATTGATTGATGAAAAGTGTCAATCTAAACATTTGAATCATTTAAGCAATGTAAAGATGCAGAGAAAAATTAAGATAAAAAAAAAACAATATTAATACGATAAAAAATACGCAAAACAATAACAAAATGAGGAAAATATATTAAACACAAACTTATTATAAAGCAAATCTTTGAAAACATGCCGTACCATTTTTCACGTGATTTTGAGTAAAATTCGAATTTTTTTTTGTAAAAACTAGTAACAAAAGCTATGTTTATAAACGCTTTAATGTTTTACGATGCTGTAAAGACCTTACAAGAAGCAATCAAATTGGGGTAAAAAGGATTAAACCTACTTCATTTTTTTAACATGACAATATTGTATAACTTGTTCACATGCTTAAGCAAGCATCATCGAACCAAAACTATGCAACAACCAAGAGTTAGTTAGTTAGTTCATGCACTGTGTAAACAATGGTTAAAGAGCAGCTCTGTCCTGTTGTTCAATCATCAAAATAAATGCACCTAAAAATGCAAAGCAGAACTAAAAATCACGAAAAACGATTCCTTTCTCGTTTCGATGCGTGTTTCGAACTAACACAAACACAGAGTTAACAAATTTGAAATCGCTCCCTAGATTCACTTATTCGGCTGGTATAAAAAACACTCCAACTTTTGGTCACGCAAGGGTCACAATTTGTTGGCAAAACTATTTAACAGGATTTCCGTGAGAAAAGCAAATAAACAAACAAACATTTTTGCAGCCCAATTTTTCCCACAAAGCGCTAACGAATTCGTTCGCTAACGAAGCATCGTGAAAGTTTTACTACTACTGGCATGCGCACGCTATTTAAAGGACACTCGACTTCGGTCGCCGCACGCTGTTTACTTGCAAACACGTTAGAGCGTTTTGATGGTGGTCGGAAAGAAGGAGCACGAGAAGGATGGAAACATTCAGTAAAAAAAGTAAACTTTTCATTTGACTGCTCATGCTGCCGTCTGGTGTGTTTTGCTTTTTTCCATTCCTTTCACGTCCCTCAATTTCCCTTCGACATTTTCCCCAGGCTCTGGAAGCAGCTGTCCAGTGTTTGGGTGATAGATGGGAAAATCTGGTTAACTTCGACGGCCGTACCGCAGGGAACGAATGTCATGCTCAATGAAACGAGGGAGCGAAAAAAAAACACAAACTGGAAAAAAGCCACCCAAACTCAAGCACCCCATTCCGGGCACGTGACTGCCGTGTTCTTGTGCTGACTGTAGTGTGTCTGCCGGTGTGCCTGTACCGCTTTTGCTTGGTATGACTTGCACGAAAACACACGCGCCAAGGAAGCGCACAACACAGCCTTCGGGGCGAAACGACCCGACGGGGAGCCGTTTGGCAGGTCGGCAACCACAACGGGCATCTCCAACACCACGCCAGCAGTAACGGGGACGAGGCGCAACAATTAGATAATAGCGTTTCTATGTAAATGGTTCAATTTCATTCACATTGCACGGAGTGATGGCGACGAGCGTCGGGCAGGAAAGGAGCAAATTGGAAGGAATTTCTCGGTTTCCTCGTTCCCCCACTAAACGGAATGTGCATTTGGGGCATAGGAAGAGGCGTAATCTTAAGCAGGATTTCTCGCTGCTACGATTACTACTGCTGCCATCCCTACTAGGTTGCAACGAAGCGTCGGTGTGTTAATTTACATCGCTTTACCAACCTATCTATGAAGACGATCTGCAGCGAAACGCTAAGACAGCAAAGGGTGGTGTTTGGGAATTTCAAAGAGAAGTAATTGAGAAACGAAACGCAGTTGTAGGTCTAGTTTTAAATTCTTCCGCACCCCGTTCGGCAACAATTTGCACGGCCGTCCGAGCATTGACGTGCTAGTTGAATGGTTGAAACCGGTTCCCCACAGACATCCCCTATTCCTTCCCTACCGTTCTACGGGGAATCCAATTCAATACGATGGGGTAGAGCAGAGGAAAAACGACATGCAAAACATGCAAATTTTTCGCTGAGCTATCCCAACGCGAGAGCAATCGTGAATTTCCATTTAAATGGACCCAACCACTGGTATAGGGGGATGGCGAGCGCGTTGGGTTAACGTTAACCGGGGGAAGGCAGCCATTGTTTACCTCCCTCGGAAAATCCCCCTTTGGGAGAAAGAATCGCCGTCCCTGATAGCGGTGGGCTGAGAATTCAACTGTCGATGAGGCAGCCCGAGGTACATTTTTGAAGCCTTAATGGATAGAGCGGAGCTGATGAACTCTTAATGAACGGTTGATAATTCGCTAGGGAAGGCTGTCGATTTAAAGCTTTTCACTTTTCGCCAGTGAGGCTGTACGGCGATGGAATTTGAGGAGCACCATTAGTCGATCGCAGCAAAGGGACATCGGGTATGAGGGGGAGAAACGCGCTATGGGGTTTAGGTTTAGGATTTATGTCAGTTAGCCTAGCCGGTGGTTGATTAGGAAAAACTTTTAATTGGTTGGTAAGTGAAAGCGGCCTGCCTTCTCACATATACACACACAGACATACGTACTGTTTCAAGTGATGAGAGCTTCTCGAAACCGTTGACACCGTGCTAGGGATCGGTTGTAGATTTTAGAACGATGATAGTTGGCAGATCTTCAGGGAGCTAAGTAATTGGTTTGAGATTTATCCCCGTCACGTACGAGTGTGTTTTGTACGAGGCAAAATGGATCCGGGTTTCTGAATTAACTGAACTGAACGGCCAAGAAATGGTGGTATGCATACAGAATTAGAGAAAAAAGCTTATTAATAGTGTCAATTAATCATAAGATCCAGTTACTCATCTTCATTTTGATAGAATTTCTTAAGAACGTATGATAAAGTTTTGTTTTACTCTGCTTTTGTACAACTTTGTTAATCCTGGCTTAACAAATGCTTGAATTTTTCATGCGTCATATAACATGATGATAGTTAGTTGTTAATAAGTTGAGCGGATTAGTGAGTTTTTAGATAAACTTTAAATAAAAAAAACGATAGTTCTATAAACAGTAAAATTAATTTTCTTCAAGCTTACTTACTTACTTATCCGGCGCTACAACCGCTTTGCGGTCTTGGCCTGCCTCAGGAGTGTCCGAAACCGCTCACGGTCTCGCGCCTTCGTCTGCCAGAAGCTAGCGCAGTCTTTCTTCAAGCTAGTGCAGACTAAATAAACACAAAATCTAAACAAATTGCTTACTGAAGTTTTAAACATGCATAAAAATAAATGTTTGAAGTTTTAAAAATACATAAATTCTAAAATAAGACATCCTGTTATAGTTACTTCTGAACAAAGGCCCTGGTCATATTATTCCTGTTATAGTTACTTCTGAACAAATGCCCCAGTCATATTATTAATAACATTTATTCTGAAAGTTATCCAGCTGGCGTACGTACACAAACTTATATCTAAAATTAATACTATAGCACAGTGTATTAATTAAAATAACAAATCTTACCGTCTCAGATATCAAGAGGAATAAATTAATATGATGAAATAATAAATAGAAATAAAAAAATAGATAAGTTAACTAATAAACCAATGAATTAATAACGTAAACTGTCGATGCGTCATACTGAACTATGTAACGTGATCCGTGAGAAGTTTAAATTTAAGTTCAAATCAACATTGATCCAAAACGAGTTTTAAACTCTAAAGATTTTTAATACGGAATCTTGAGATCCAAAATTAGCCGATCTCAATTCGGTATTGAATAGTTTTTTTGCCATAACATCCTACTGGAGGGCTGAAAGTTCAATTACCCAAGAATTGTTGGGGCGTATAACAAACCACTAATAAGTTTATGTAAAACTAAGCACTGTACCCCTGCCATTATATGTTCTATGTTCTAGGCAGAGGTTGTAGCCCAAATAACAATTATTTTGTGTGATAAGGGGGACAAACATAATTACGAGATCATGGAAGACGATTATACAGTATTACAACAGATGTGAATGTTAACATTTGACGGTGCTTTAATTCATTATTTAATTTTATTTCAATTATTTAGCCTTTAATTGTTGGATCTACTGAAATCTACATAAAATGCCTAAGTAATTCTTTAATTTTATTTTTCTCATGTCTTTTGATTTATACTTATAATTATGAGGAAGTTCTACTACAAAACAGAAATGAAGAAAAAAATAAATTTAATAGTCAAATTCTGGAAAGAATTGCTGTATAGGAAAACAAAGTAAGTTGAACTTATTTTTTGTTATTTTTACGTCTTGTTTAAACTGTTTGGCGGTTCCGTGGTACAGTCGTCTCCTCGTACGACTTAATAGCATGCCCGCCGTGTTTTAGAATGAACCTTAACCCACTGTAATGACTGACTATCCAGCTATATGGTATTGAATTAAGCCTCGAAATCCTATATAAGGCGGCATGTCCAGGCGTAGAACGTTAAGCCAATTAGCAGAAGAAGAAGATAACAAATTCAATAATTAGCAATACTCCATCAAATAGCCACAACAATCAGACAAACGCTATATCGTTTAACGATGTTGGGTCCAAAATTGGGTCGTATAAGAAGCTCGCAGCAATGCCCAGAGAATATTTCGTGAGCCTTTACGAACTACATGTTTCTAGAAGCACAAAATGGTGCATATTTTATGATAATACTTTCACATTGGTGGCACACCATAAACAACGACGAATTATGAATTGGCGCATCATACTCGTTTCTGTCTTCTCTCTCTCTATCTCTCTTTCTGTCTCTTTTTACCATGACACACTTTCGCGAATATCAGCAAGCGAGTCAAATGCATGCTGTGCCACTTATTTTGTACACAGTGTTACTGTGAGTTACCGATTTTGATTTTTGGGCTTAAGAATCATTAGCAAAGCTGAGGACGGTAACGATCTTTCCAGTGTCGCTCGTATAAATTAAACCCTCAAATTGACGAACAATAATTGCGCGTTCTATTGGAAGATTATCAAAAATATACACAGTGCCCGGCCCAGTGCCGGCAATAAAAATATCCCGGTAAAATAAATACTCTCACTCATTTTCTGGTACTGCCCCAGAGCCACATGGACGTTACTTTTATGCAATGTTCGATTATTGTTCTTTCCCAAGTCGGCTCAATTTTCTCGCCTCACCGTGTGCAGAACACTGCTACACTGCAACAATCAGGAAATCCAGTTTCGAGGGAAAAGCTGATCCACTTTTCGTGGCAGATGCAAACCAAAACAAAAAGAGTACCCAGTGCAATAATAAACGTGATACTTTTTATTGCTTCATTTTTCCGCCACTACCAGTGCTTCTTTCCCTCGCAATATCATTTGGGAATGGCGGAAACTTGTGGAAAGCTTTCCGAAAAGTGGCATTCATATAAAATGCACGTTTGAATTTAATTATTTTTTACTCCTCTCACTGCCTTTCACCACGTGGAAGCAGATGGCGATGGGTGGAGAGAAGCTCTGAATGGCGGAAGGCACAACCAACGGCCGTCCACCGTCTTTCCGGTTTCGCTCTATCGAAGTGTTGTCGCAACACTATCATATGGTTGACGTTCTGCTGTTCCGGACTGTACGACGTGTAGGCGATAGAGAGAGTGGAGAGAGAGAATGAGACCGATAGATTATGCTTTTCTTTGACGTGGTACGGGGTTGCTACCTCCTGGTGGCTGATGCAGCGCCTGAGTTGCAGAACACAGTCCTATTTTCCTATTCAAACTATAAGCTTTTATTGCATAAATGAAACGAATATTTTATAGCTTTATTATTAAGCCGATTCTCGGCTCTCGTTTGTTCTGCATGCGTATATGACTGTGTGTATGTGTGTGTGTTTGTTGTTGTTGCACACAAGCACTATGCTGTCGCCGTTTCTCACACACAAACCAATGGTGAAGAGTTTTTCCCGAGTAGTGTTATCTATTTTATCCTTCTTCTGTTAACCTTCTCCTTTTTCCTGTTCCATCGCCAATCTCTTCCATACGCCTGTGGGTGATTGTTGGCGGTGGTGGTAGTGGTGGTGGTAGTGGTAGTGGTGGTGGTGGTGGTGGTGGTGGTGGTAGTGATGCTACTACTGCTGCCACGGCTTTTCCGCTCTCCTTGACGGTGACACATTCGGTTGCGGTAGCTTTTTCCCGTAAAGCCAACGCAATCACTTTTCCGGTTTAACGCCAAAGGCAGATATCGGTAACGAATGAACACTTTGCTTTGCGTGCTAAAGTGTGCAGCGGGTTTGGAGTGTTCCAGTCGGAGGGAGGAAGGCATGTATCATCTCCTAAAGCTCGCCAGCTGAGACGACATGTCGCAGATGCGACATGCGGGGTGGAAAAGGTTTTCTGCTTTCACACAACGATTGAGTATTGTTTATTTGTCTTATGCATTGCAACTATCTCGTCATCACTCATATTTTCTCTCATTCTTTTCTGGTTTTCCTCTCCCACACACACACACACGCGCTCATATACAGCAATATACACTGATGGTGGTTATTTCAATCCATTCCGGCAAACCGAAATCTCTAGCCTTTATGGAACGATAGTGCACTTCAGCTCAACCGTAATATTCGTTCCTGGAAATTTCCTCTCAATTTTACCCTTCATTCATCGCTCTAACCGCCTCTTTCGTGCTGCTCTCGAGGAAGTGTACACCCTTCCCATACTTGTCTTCTCCACCGTTTGTCTGATGCAGTCTGAATCACACGGAATAAAACAACACCAAACCAACAACGAGTTTTGCGTCCGACTCTTCGTGTGGTGGCGGTAGGACAAGGAAAATGGGAACGGGAAAGCGGTTAGATTTTCCCGTTCCATCCTTTGTCAAGCGCAGTGATTGTGAAGCGCTGCCAGTCAGCCTGCGGAAAATTTCATCATCGTTTCCGATTCGTTTTGTTTTCCCTATTTTTTCATTTCGTTTTGTTTTGGCCAGGGTGGTGGCTTTTTTGGAGCGATGCCGGAACCGGGATGTCGATCCGATTGCCGATGCAAATTTTGATTAGACTTTAAACTTGCGCTTCCGATTTTCCCGTGGTAGGAATTGTGCAAAAAAAAAAGAGCGACCGAGCGATTGAGTGAACCCAGAGAGAAAGGGTTTTGCTTTCCGTTGTGTATCCGGGGTTTTCCCACCCATGTAGGTGTATTTGAGATCGTTTGACCCAGTTCACTGCATGGTCAGGCACCTTTTCTGGGTGTGCTTGTGATTGTGTGCGCTCAAGCGTCGATCTCAGCTGGCGGTAGAAATGGTGGAAACAAAATTAAAGAACCATAACTGGCAGACAGGAGCCATGTTGCCTCGCACGAGTCAGGATTTCTGAAGCAATTAGAACTGTCCCCGGAATCGAGAAAGATGTCCCGTCCAGGTTCATGCAAAAGGGGACATGTTCTTTTGTTCTGCCGTCTGTTCTACCATCCGGTATGTGTGCCGTATTTCTCGCACAATCTTTCCCGATCAAAGCCGGTTTAAGCGTCAGGCCCGGTACCATGCCAGGAGCTCCTGGGTGCTGTTTGCTGATGTTCATGAATATTTATCAAGTTGAAAGGATTTCGACTAGGATTGAAAGATTGAAGGTTCCGCCATGGTCAACGCAAAGTCTGGGGAAGGGGGAGGGATTGGGGAGCCAGTGAGGGTCGGTTTCAGATTTCCTAGGAACGAACACAAACCTTCCCAAAACTGAAACCCTTTGCTTTGTGGCGTATCGGTGGTCACTTGACACGATAAAGGATATTTGATGGCGTATTCGATTGGCCACCGATGGGACGTCGGAGTGCATATAAAGACATTACCGTACCCGGTAATGATTAAGTCCACCGGGAGGTGGTACAAATTGCTGTGGGGTGGTGGGGGAGGGGGGTTCCATCCCCATGGGACAGTTTAGATCGAACCGAATGGGTTTCCCTCGTGCGGGTTTGGCAAATTGATGTGATTGGCACTTGAGTGGCTAAATGTTTCATTCATTAGGAAAGTGAAGCTGAAGGATTTTCGTGACCAGGCGGAATGTTTTCGTTTTCAGTTGCAGTGGTTGTGCTCTTTGTGGAAATTGGCCTCTAGGAATATCAAAACAAAAGCTTTGGGCTTTGGGTGGTTTGAATAAATGATTAATAGTTAGCAACGAAATATGGCAATGGTTCGGCAGAGCTTTGTTTGTTTATACTTTCGTTCATTTATTTATTCATTTATTTATTTCTAAGGTATTCTAAGCTTTAAAGAAATAATTATACTTCTTTAAGAAGAAGAGAATTAATTATACTTCTTTAAGTACTTTGCCTAATTAAGTAAGTAGAAGAGAAATTATTCTATTTAGTTTACATTGATATCGAAATCATGCAACATCAGAAGATTGCAATAAAAGAGAAGCTTCAACTTACATGGCTTACACTAATTGTGCAACAGGTGAATGCATTTTGAGGAATTTAAGGCTTAAAGACAAATACCAAACTCAAAGAATTATAATCAAAAAGAGCCATTGACTATGTTTTTCATTGAATATCTTTATAACATCCATGTTAGTATATCGAAAATAATTGAACTGTTTAAAATAATTTGAAAATAAAGCAAACTAGGTTGGCAAGGTTGCTACCTATTGCACTGTTTCCTATCTATCACCAAATTAGAGTATTTTGAAAAAATATGCAGCTGAAACCTCTGAAAGATGCTTGCATTATGCTAGTTTGCGCTGCAGTTTGTATCGAATCAATAGCATACGCTCAAAATGTACTGTTCATGATGTTCTACCATGCTCATTTACTTGTATACAAATTATGAGAAACGACCTAGTACAAGGCACATACACTGAACTAAACGAGCATGCTCTCGAGTTGTTTTGAACAAAAAATCTAAAGAAATACGGCCCAACCAAAAACAAACAAAAGAAAAGCTACGCTTGCGGACAACGACCCTATTCAGGGGAAACATTACACAAAGTGCACAGCTTTTCATTACGGTTTTCCTTAGTCGACTTGTATCTATTTAGTACAAATCATCATTACGATCCACCGATCTTGGGTAGATGTGCTCCCTCTCATTCTCTCTCTCTCTCTATCTCTTGCTCTCTCTCTCTCTCTCTCTCTCACACACACACACAAGCAACCTCTCAGCCTTTGTCCTTGTTTAGCATTTGGGTTATCCATGGTCTAACCAGACGGTAAAGCCTATTGATGGTTTCGCTTGAAAGCTTACAATGGCTACCGGTCTCGTTACCGCTCGGATAGCGCTCGCACTCTATAACATCGAAACGCTCTCCTTCCCTCCCCACCCAATAGGCTCTACTTAACCGGTAAGGCTCTGCGTTGTCTCGATTATCGCGATTATCGTCTTCTTGAGGGGGTAAGAAGCGAGCGTTATGCGGATCGTGGTTCGCCGTGCTGTGTTTATGCTAACTTTTGATTGACTTCAGCAAACACCTGTTACGGGAGGATAATTAATTTTCAATTTAATAACCTTCATCCCATGGGGTGCAAAAGGGCGTAATTGGTGCTCGGTGCTTTTGTTCGAATCCTTACTCTCGAGGAAAGGTTGAGGAAAGGTTTACACGAGCTTTGCACAACGTTCGCACAACGAGCTGAAGAACTTTTCTTGCTCGTTGTTTAGTGTGTGCGTGACTGTGCTTGAGAAATTGACAGACTTTTTCCAGTTGGAGGACAAGAAGCTGAGTTTTAGTTTGACCACACTCACACAAATACTCACTCTTACATAACAACTGATGGCTCCTTCTCTGCCTGCCAGCTTTATCTCAGCATTTCTCGAGCATTCAAGATTACTGCGAGAAAGCACAAGGGTTGGAAAAGCTCATCTAGCGTTCGGGTGGCCGCTCTCTGCAGCGCTTGCGGATGTAATAATTGATATAAAGTATCGTCTTAAATGTTTCCACCGTCCTTCGGGCTATTATCTTAACGACGCTGGATCTCCCCGCATGGAGGGAAAACCCGACAAACATTGCAGGGGTGTGCTGGTAGCCGCATAGCGCAACATTGGCTATTGTAGACCCGGGCCTCGGACCGGAAGCTAATCGGCGGATGAGCCTTACATTCGACGTGCCAAGCTGGCACCTTAACGAGCCCGTGTGGACACTCCCGGAGCTCGGTGAAGCAAAACTATGCTGCCTAATTGCTAGTAGACCGTTAGAGCCCTGTGACGCCAAGCTCCCTTACCAAGAGTGTCCCTTCCTTCCTCGAATGTTTCGTCGCTTGTTGCCGGGCTTTAAACTTCGCCTGGTAGAAAATCCGGACACGAAAGATTTCCCCGGGGTGCCTTCACCCGATGCCCCCATTTTCCGTTGGGCGGGAAAGGACGATGAGAACAAAACGACCAGCGTCGCACATGCCGCGACAAATGGCGATGATAATATTAATGACATTATTAAAGCTTTCAGAGAGCGTGTTGCGCTGCACACAGAAGCTTTCCAGCGGGAGTGGCGAGCAATGTTACCCCGTGTTCGCCCCTCGTACTAGGGTAGAAAATGCCGGCATCGCAATCGTTCCCCTGGGGGACATTAAAAATTTAAATTTGAAAATAATTTAAAATGTGCTAACGCTCGCTAGAGTGTCTCCGTGTTCGGATGCTGTTAGTATTCTCTTTTTTCTAGGTTTATTCATTTTTTTGGTTGTTGATCGTGTTTCATGTCTGATTGCCCATGTGTGGCGTACTGGTGTGGTTCACTTTTCATTTGCTTTCAGTTTGGTCGTTTGTTCTTAGATTTTTTGTCTTTTCTTCTTTTCTGTTTGTACAAAAACTCGTGAAGTATCAGTTTTGCTTCTTTCCGAAGTCTTTTTTTTTTTTTTTGGTTTGTTTTTAGTTTTCTTGATGCTTCTTCCTCTCTGCGATCTGTTTCTTCTACCACACTAGCTGGCCTCTGTGATTCGATACAATATGCAGGACATTTGCTACCAGAGAGCATTCAGCAGACAGAGGGTGTCGTAAAATCCCTCGTTGGCACTCAGGTGAGCTACGGTGCCCCAGGGTCATTTGTTTGCCGCTTGTTAGCGTGGTCAGAAACTAAAATTACCACTCCAACCGCTCCTCCATCGTTGCTGATTCTCATTCAGTGTGAACGAAACAGTGTGCGAGAGTGTGTCTCTGTGTGTTGCTCTGTTTTACTATTTAGTGCCCCAACAGAGGCACTACGTTGTTTGAAAAGGAAAGAATAAAAAAAGCAAATCCGGGTTTCTATACTAACAGAGCGGTAGGGTACCAGGATACCTTTTGCTTCAAAGTCTTGAGCTTTCTGAATGGAGAAAAAAGCCAATGGTCAACTGCAACGGTGCGCGTTTGGGAAGCACATTGCCCCAAGGGCTGTGTGGACAAGTTGAAAACCTTAAACCGAAACACACAAAAACTTAATAGTAGTCAAAAAAAAAACTGGAAAAGTTTGCCAGATTAGGTGTAATGGCTTTTGAGAAGCGTTTTCTTCGTGTCGTTTGTTAGAGTTGGCTTATTTTTGTTTTTACTGATCTTTTTTTTCTTGTCGCTAGACGCTAGGGTAAAAACCATACCGGATTTATTTTAACGGCTTTAGGTAGCAACGACAGCAAATGGGCAGTGGATATGTTGGCTAGAGTTTACACATACCAAAAAAAACCCTAGAAACAGCTATAGCCCGACGAAAGCTACACAAAGATGCGGTGTAGAGCAATTATCTGAACCTTAACGAGTGACGGAAACCGTAAGATAATGTCGCAGTGTCCCCGTAGCGGGAAGGTAGAGATGGGTAGGAAATTAGTATTCGTTTTTAATTAGCAAATGGGAGAAAAAGGACAGTGAATAGGTTTGTGTTTGGTAAACTTTTCTAGGTCAGGGTTGCTTCAGCATTATTATTTCGGATTTAATTTTGGAGCAGAAGCAAACAAGTTAACGGAACTGGTCTAAAATCTACTCTTGGTCAAGTATAAATCTGTAAAATAAAATATTGATCCACTGAACCGGATTACCGTAAAAAATAATAGTAAACAAAAAAATTGTATTTCCGGTTTTCTTCAAAATTATTTCTTTAAAAAAATATTTTAGTTGTTTTTAAGTGTAGAATAAAAAGGTCATGTGGATTATTTACTACTAAAGGAATAGATCTCACAAATATAAAAATATTTTTTGAAGGAAATAAAGAAAGCAAATGTATTCTATTCGCTCAAAATTTGGTATTGTTTGTCGTAGGAATGATTTGAAATTAATAAAAATGTACGTCAAACTACATAATTTTATGGAAAAGCTCCGTGTATGTAGATATATTTTGGCTGAAAAACGTGATATTAAAAATAACATTAATGACTTTGCTGTGCATTTTACATGAAACTCTG
The DNA here is from genome assembly GCF_943734735.2 of Anopheles gambiae. Classification (NCBI taxonomy): domain Eukaryota; kingdom Metazoa; phylum Arthropoda; class Insecta; order Diptera; family Culicidae; genus Anopheles; species Anopheles gambiae. The sequence continues at coordinate 41,139,819 of NC_064602.1, read as the reverse complement.
AATAAGGGTGCATCACCAAATGAATAATTTTATTCATTTTTTTAAAACAAAATCACGACAGTTGTCGGGTGGTATCAGAAAACCTAATAAATAGATAAAAAAGATCAATTTGAACCATTATTAAATATAAACTAACACTTATTCAAATAAATTCAATGCCAATGAGAACTTGCCCAGACGAGTCGCACTCAAAAATATGCAAAATCTATAATTTTCAATTCGCAGACAAGGCAAGATTTTGGCAAAGATCTTCACAGCTCGGTGTTTTTGTTGGCCATAAATTAAATGCAAAGAAGTTTTCGTGCACCCATCGTGCCCAGCTCGGCGAAACCATTGGGTTAATATTTTTGTTATCGAATATGACAATCGCAGTGCTCACAGTTTTGCAAACTAGCCGCCGGAGACAGTCGTAAAAACAGTGGTTTGGAAAAGTTTCTCACGAGACGCCCTGTGACAGTTTGCCTCGTAAAACAAGACAAAAAAGAGTGACACACGAACAAGAAAAAAAGTTAGTCTCGCTTCTTCCATTTCCTGCACATGAGACTGCCGGTAAAAGCACAGCACCACTCGCTGGACAACGGTCGCCCCGGGTAAATGGTGCGCCAAGATTTGTGTGAACAAATCAACGTAATGGTTTGTGGCATGAAAATTACGCCTGCTTCGTCGCATTTACGCTTGCTAGGCGGGCATCAACATTCCTCCGATTACCATAACAATAAAGCGTTTTAATTTCACATCCCGCATTCGCTACCGATGCTGCCTGGGAAAGGTGGTGGAAGCGAATGCACGTGGGAACATTTTTTTCGACCGAACCTTCTTCCATTCCGCACATGTGGATGGGGCAGATAGAGAAGCTTAGCACCGCAAGTGTTCAAGAAGTAGCGCGGCAAGATGATGGTATGCCGGATGGCAAGAAGCTCCGTGCTGGAGCTGGTGCTGGACTCTCCAGCATAAAACGACAACGATGCCGTATGTTCATTAACGTTCTCTTCTCCGGTGCGTCCCCCACCCTACTGCTCAGCGCTGTGCAGTAGCACGCAAAATGGCACCGAAAACAAATTCCCACAGGATAAGGAAGCTGCAGCGTCCAACACTTGGCATGGGCGTCATTCGTGTGCGCAGATATGTGTGTGTGTGTGTGTGTGTGTGTGTTTGTTTGTGTGGAAGCGTGGGTATGTTTATACGCCCTGTAGATATTTGTTTTTTCATCATCACGTATTTTCCGTCCCGATCGCTTGCCCGCACCCGGCAGTCGCGCGTCCGCGACGCAATGGACGTGTGCGCCACGTGCACCGGCCATCCTCATTTTCTTTACGAGAATCATCACACGAAATGGAACCGTTGGCGCGAAACGCAAATGTTTTATCCCGTAATCAAGCAGGAGTTTTTTTCGTTCGGGCCGTTGTTGTTTGTGCTGCTTCGAGCGAAGGTTGGAGCTTTGAGACGCTGGACGGAAAAATGAAGCAAATGAGATCTGCCGCAATGAACCGCCTGCTCGGCTGGCTGGAAAGTGGAAACCGTATTTGGTTTTCCCTTTGCCCGCCAAAGCGGCCACGATGTGGTGAGGCAGGTTTTAGATAATTTTTCCCATGAATAAAGTCATTGAAATAGAAAAAAAGACGCAAAATGCAGTTTGCAGCAGCATGCAACTACAGCCTCTCTCTCTCTCTCTCTCTCTCTCTCTCTCTCTCTCTCTCTCTCTCTCCAAGGACATCCCTGGACGGGGAAGCAAATCACGCCCATGAGATGCAGCGAGGCGGACGTGTTCCGATGGGAATGTAGTTTTTGGCCGGGCATAAAAATGCACGTTTGCATTTGAATGACGCTTTCCGGAATGGTGGTTGTGGTTGTGCTATCCTTGAAGCATATACACCCCTTCCCAGGGGGGCGGTTTATGCTTTGGCGTGTAAATACCGTCGTAGAATTGGACGACAAGCAGCATGTCGGGCGGATTGCAACAAACGAACGAACAACCAAGTATGACGTTCCACCCCACAGTTTGTACACTCATAGACATAGCCACCGATAAGGAAATGATGTAGATGTAGAGTATGGAAAAAGGAAGTACAGAAGCAAAAATAGGAATTAAAAATTAATGCACGTTCACGGTGCAGGTGCTATAGTCATGAAGAAATTCTGAAGCTTGAAACTTACCATATCGCTCTCTCTCTCTCTCTCTCTCTATCTCTCTCTCTTTTTTTTCTCTCCCTCTCCTTTTTCCCTTAGTTTTTTACCCCTTGTGGACCATAACGCAGTCAAGAGTTTCAAGATCTGTATTATGGAACGATGGCATTATCCGTGTACAGTGCTGCAAATCTCTTCCCCCTATTGAAAATCGTGAATATGCATTCTGATTCGATGGAAAAGGATTTCGTATTCTCGCGTTTTCTATTGTTTTCGTTTTACCTTGTGTTTTTATTGTTAGTCTCATTATTGAAAATCCACTCGGTGGAGTTGAATAGCTGACATTGAGCGGAAAATTAGCCCATTGATAGTGATCATTAGGTGTCGGATGAATAGAAACCACTCGTTGCATACCACATGCTATACACTGTGGACCATTGCGAAAATCGGCTGGATGCTCGCTACTGGTCATGGTTGCTGTACTTTCAAACCCGAATGCGTGCAAACAGCAGCATTTGCGGTTGCTTTGTTTGCATTGTAGGTAGGTGGGCTGGGTTCTACAGGTATCATATACGCTTTGACAAAATGATGACAGCGGTCATTTGAAAGAACTGGAACGATAGCGTTAGAATGATTGAAATAAAATAATCAAATTATTTATTTGTTAAAAAATAAACCATTCATGTGTATTATTTTAATCAAACTCAAATTACCCTACAATATATTTGCATGTTCATTTGCAGATGGTTTACATTGTGGCTTACATGCCTGTCAGCAAATTTGTGGCATTTAATAACCGCCAGTAAAAAAGCGATCATAATTTGAGAATGTCAATTTGTTCTTCTTTTTTATTACACAATCGTACTTATGTAAGTAGCTTGAGCATAATTTAAATGCCAACAAAACGTCAACCGGGTGTGATTGATGATAATTTGCTGTACAAATAGTAATGAACCTGCTGGCGCGGGGGCAGCCGGAGCCAGTGGTGGCATCCCGGAACCTCGCTTAAACGAAGGAAAACCATACTGACGCACTCAACAGGGACGGCTGTACACTAGGATAGAAATATCAGCAGCGCAGCGCACGAAAAGCAGGACAGGGAAAAGCTTCTTCCGTACGGTGGACATTGCCAGTTATCTACAGCAGCGTAGGGTAGGGCAGTGTTCGGAAAGCTTTTCCGTCTGTTTGTGCACCGTAGGGGAAATTGTGCCGCTTCCAATGCTAGCAGGCGAAACTGGCACGAAAAGGGGAACCGACTCAGTGCGCCGACTCAACACACGCACCATCCCAGCCGAGCAACCGAGCAAAACACCCGCTCGGCCCGTGCGAGGCATTGTATCTGGGCTGGAAGTTTTCAGGTCTCTCCGCCTGCCGGAAACTTTCCAGTGAGGGGTGAAGCAGGAGGTTTGGACGACAGGACGACACGAAACACGAACTTCCCTGGTTCGGCAAACTTCCAGCAGCATCCCGTTTGCCGTTCAGTTACTTGCCGGATTCTGTGACGTATGGTTTTTTCCCGACAGCCGCACAAAAACGGGCGTACCCTTTTATCGCGCGAGTGCTTTCTTCTGGCGTGCGAAACGACACACGCTGTGTGGTTTGCTGTGAAAGTTCTGTGAAAAAATAAGCATTTTCCCTGCATGCCCCGTGCAATTTAGCCCGCTGGCTCTAGTGGTAGGTGCTGGATTGAAGGTGGGCGTGTTGTGTTAGAAACGAGAAGTGAAACGTGCAATAAGAAGCAAAACAACGAGAAGCAAAAGAGTCTTCGCTTCGAGTGAATTTGCAGTACACAATGCTGGGGCTGGAAATATTCAGTGAGCAGACAGGAGAAGGGTGACACGCACGTGTCACAACCGCAACGTGACAAGGAAGTTTGGTTGCTGAAGGGAGGCCAAATTGTACCCAAAGAAGGAGTCTCCCCCACAAGTGCACAAGTGTTTCGATATCGTAGTATTATTTATTTTGCTCCTCCAAGTGGCTCCTTATCGTTTTTTGCTTGCTTCCTTTTTCCTCTCCTCAACAATCCGCCTGCAGTGCTTTCCGGCCTGAGTTAAGAGTCCACACGGTATGAAAGGTTTCACCAAATCGAGGCTGGAAGCGCACGAGAGCTCGTTACGCTAATTGCTTGCGTCTTTCACCATTTGCTCTCCGAAGGAAGCCGAAAACAGCGGCAAATCCTGACAGACAAACGCCGGGAAGACGCGTAGTGGCAGTCGTACTGTGCTGAAGCCAAACCATCGTCCGTAGTGGTTGAGAGTCTTTTTTATAGATGTGTGCGAGTGTGTCTCAGTGTGTATTTTTGATTTCGTACAATCTGCCGCAAAAAGTGAAGAAAATTAAATTTAAAAAAAATGCTCCACCAGCAGGGCGAAAACCGAAAGTCTTGTGCAAAAAGAAGCGAATAATGTGGAAATGATGTGCCGAGGTGAAGTTTCTCGAAAGCAAGTGGTTCAATCGCGGCTCAATGGCGTCACTTGAATAAAGACCAGCAGGGAGTCCGTAGCAGAATGGCAATAATAACCGACCGGTGAAGGTGTTCATCGTGCTTTCTGAGAGTGGCGTTCAGGTGGGCCCAAGTGATGAGTGCGATCCTTAGGGAATCGTAAACTTCCCTGCCCTGCCAAGAGATGTGGTTGTGTGTTTTTTTTTATGAAAGGAAAAATCATGCTATAATCATGCTTCGAAGGTTTAATCCATGTAATTTAACAAAAAAACATCAGCTATACGCCAAAGATGAAGACAATTGTTTTGAAAGTGTGTTTGCTTATTTTAACAGCAGTTGCTAATGCAAGACTTTACTTGAAAACCTCAGCAAAAGCAAACTGTTTGATTGCTAAGCTTATTAGTTTTTGTCGCTTTGACAGGTCTTCTGTTGACTACCGATTTTGTCTCCTCCAGCTGGTAGCTAGTTATCAAAGCTTATGAAAAAGCAATCGACCAGAAGTTGTACGCATTAAAAGCAGAAAGCAATGAGAATTCAACCAACAAAAAAAAACCCAACATCCTGGCCCATTTCGGTGGATTGGCAGAGATCCGGAACCGGTGTTTCGAAAATCGGATTAAAACGGCAACGGGATAGGGAAGCGATGTACTTATTCTGGGTGCGTGTGTGTGTGTGTGTCCGCTCTGGTTGTGATCATGTGCATCTGTAGTTGAATGAAGGTTCGATTGAGTGCGTTCAACCAACCATCCCTAAACTGGTTGATCTATAAATACACACCCACACACTCAGCCACACACTGAAAATTTCGACCTTCTGTTCCCGCTCGCACCTCATCCCATGTTTCGGGGATTGCAGTTTCAAGTGGCTGTTTGAGTGGCTGTTACCAGCTTGTTCCTGGCGGCAGCGCAACTACCGAAGGCGGATGGTTCACAATTCGTTTTGGATTAAATTTTCAAAATCAATTCAAGTACCGGGTCGAGCGACGGAGGGTATAACTTAGCGGTGTAATCCAAGAGTGACGGCACAGGAGTACACGCTACATACGGTTTACTGTGTCTGTTTGCTAGTGTGTGGAAGCGTGCGTGTGTAAGTGAGTGCTGAATTTAAAAGCTTTTTTCCTGTGGCAACTCGATACTGGCAAAAAAGTCTTCATAAAAGAGTAAGAGAAAAAAGAAAAGAAGCTGGTACTGGTTGCTCGTATGTTGCTGCTAAGGATTGTTGCCACCAGGTTTCCCCCGGCACGGCTACGACAACGATAGAAGTTCATCGCAATGGGCGTACTTTGCGGCAGTATGATAGCGAATGCTTCCGGACAAACATTTCGCAGATCGGAAAGAAGGAAGCGAACAAAAAAAAAAGAAAGTACACCCCATTTAGAGCAGAATTGGGGCACAGAAAGGGACCGAAAAACTCCCATTCTGTGTGCTTGTGGCTGTGTCTGTCGCTTAAACCGAGTCAGTGTCAAGTGTGTATGGGTGTGTGAGAAAGAAAGGGGGCAGAGCGTTTGTGCATTTTGTCCGTGATTTCCTAAACGAGTGCTTGATGGGCTCAAGTTACGCGTTCCGGAAATCCGGCCAGCCACCTTGGCGAGCGCGATCACACCATTTCGCACACGCTGAAGTGCGGCGTCCACAGTGAAAGCACCACACACAAGCCCTTTACAGTGTTCTTATTTCATTCCCAGTTGCTGCAGCAGCTGTTATTTGTGAGAGTGTTTTCATTGAAGCGTTACGAGACGAAAGTGAAGCAAAGCAACGGTGGTAGGCGGGTTTTCCCCGGAAAAAAGGGGAGAAAGAAAGGATAACGTGTGTGCCGACTATTTTGTAACGTCAAAGCGAATCTTCGTGCTTAGCAGAACGAGTGAGTGTGTGTGAGTTTGTTGGTCCAGGTGGGTGTTTGCCTGTGTTTATGTGCTTGGATACCCGTTCAAGAGGAGTTCCCTCATCAAACGCCCGCGTGCGTTAGTAGTGGGTACCGTTTGAGTGCGTGTGTGTGTGTGTGAAGGTATACACGCGGGCATATTTTTCGTTTCAAAGAAGCTGTGTGTTTAGTGGCAGTCCTTTTGCAAGCGTTGATTTGCCGTAGTGCTTTTACTTAAAAGTTAAAGTGTGAGTGTGCATGCATGTGTGCCTGTGTTTGATGCAACACGGCAAAGTGGAGCAGTGTGAAGTGGTGCATTACGCTAAATCATAGAGCAAAAGGATGTGCCACCGGTTGAGCTAAGGGTAAGCCAAGAGAAGCGAAAGCATACACGGTGTGTGCACAGCATTTCAAGTTGTCTCGCTTACACCGTGCTGTTGTTCTTTAGTGTGGCAAAAAAAGTAGTACCGGGTGGTAAAACACCTATTTTACCTCGTGAAACTACCAGCAGGAAAGGAAGTATGCGTCGGCAAACAAGCTCGTAGCAGAGTCAAGCGTGTGTGAAACTGACCCGCGAAAAATTACTTTCATCAGGCACTTCAAGTCGTTTTCCGGAGAACCAAATTTAGTGGCGCAATACGCTGCAGATTTTTCGTCAATCTACACGACCAACGATTGTCCGGGCTCGGAATTCGTATATTTAAACAAGGTACGTTTGCTGTTAAATGGATGTAATTTATTTGCGCAACTTAACCATGCTTTTTCGAGGAATTATTACTAAAGGTGTAATGAACGCTTTTCTGCCCTTCCTGATATGCTGTTTCACGATTCTCAGAATTCAATATTTGGAGCCAGATGGTGTAATCGGTTGTACTACGTTGAATCACACGGAATTTTCGTACAACCGGAAACCTGTATACCGGTGGCGCCTTCTGCAAGATGTTGCGCAGCGCGCGAAAGCTGTTAAGCTGGCATGAAATTGAATCCGCATTCGGTGCGTATGATTACAGTAGGAGGAGCGCATTGTAGCCAAGCGATATGAGCTTGTTAGAAAGCGGAAGCTACAATAACCAGGAAAAAGCAAACACGAATCGATTCGGCTGAAACATGCACAGTGTTCATTCACTCATTTCCGATGCATGTGTTACAACAACACGTGATGTGGGAAAGTGTAACACTATTTACCTTACTGGGGGATGAGCTGCCACCGTTGGTTTGAAGGTGAAGTGCAACTTTCCCAAGATGCAAAATGAACAGCTTTTTGTTGCTTCTACACGAAACTCTGTGACGGTAATTATGGGCTGATGTTTCAAAGTAAAGGCAAGGTTACTGCTGTCGAGTGCCGGTGTAAGGTGAAAGCTATTGGGAAGTAATTTTTCCGGCATCGGTTCCTGTATTCTGTATCTAAGTGCAGAGCTGTCTACATCATGCCTGTACCCGAAAGGTTGACGGGTAACTTTTGCCTTTTCTGTTCGAGCTCGGCCCTTAAGCTATAGAGTACACACTGACGACCGGAAGCATTTCTTGGAAGGTAAAACTTGTGCTGTTCGGTTGAAGTGAACGACGCCTAAGGCTAGAGAGGAACGATTTCAATCTGGCAGTGAAACGCTTCAGAATTAACTTAACGGTGCTCAGTGCAATTGCAATTTGATTTGATGGTGTCGAGCATACGCACTTACTTTTTACTGCTGGTTGGCGCGCAAAAATATTAAATGAAGTTGAAGCATTAATTATGCGCTCTGGCGCTCGATTAATGTGAAAAGTTTGTTCTAACACTACCAGCTGAAAGATGGAAATGAGCGAACGATTTAATATTTGCGAACGATATTTAATGAATTTTGGTGGCCCTGTGTTTCGCGCGCCGACGGAAACAACAAATCACAAACATTTGTTCCATCAATTTAGCACACAGGTCAGAGGCGACAGCAAGCGATTGATTGATGGGTCGAGCATACGGTGAGCATAACGACATCTAACGTTTCACTGCGCTCGAAATGCTCACGCATTAACTTTGGTGCGCAAGAATTCTTGGAAGCAAGTAATAATGCGGCACAAGAGATAGTGACGCACAGCAGTTTACATCTCGTGTTGGCGACTTTCCCTCACGCACACACACACACACACACACATAAAAACCCTCACAGACACATTCACATAAAAACGTGGTTTTGTTGTCTACTTCAGCTGCTTCGTTATGATGGATTGATCTTCGGACGCCATTTTTATCGTTCTCTGGTCGGAGGCTTTAACGAGTCAAGCGGCATATTTTACTAGCGTTTAAAGATGTAACAGAAGAATACACAAACAGAGCAGCAGGATGTGGTAGACATCTAGCATCGTTTACTTTCTCATTTCTTTGGTGTGCAATTGAATGAAGAAGCGCTTCGGATAAAAACGCACCGCTTCGACAATAGGCTCGATTTTTTCCTCTGACAGAGTACTGAAGGAAAATTTACTGAACGTAACCCGGCACGATCGCCCACACTAACACACGCAGTCATTCATCGGTACGAAGTCACAAGCCTACGGGCAGACGTGTGTCACTTCATGCACGTGAGTTTAGTACAAACCGTAAGCTCTTAAAACGTTTTCATGGCCCATAAATCGGTATTATATCTGTCAGCGGCAAGAAGATAGTGTAGTTGTGCGCTTGTACGCCTTGTGCATGTGTTAGTGAAGCTACAAAACGAATTCTCAGAAACAGAAGTCATGGCAAACAGCTCGGAACTTGAAGCTTGGAGAAGAAAACACACACACACACACACACACACACACACACACACACACACACACACACACACACACACACACACACACACACACACACACACACACACACACACACACACACACACACACACACACACACACACACACACACACACACACACACACACACACACACACACACACACACACACACACACACACACACACACAAATTCAACGAACAGCGCTAAATCTGTGAAGAGCTCCTCAGCAGTCGAACGCTTCTAACACTCTGGCGCAACTCGCCCAACCAAACTGTCCGGATGGTATACGGTGGGTAAAATTGTATTATTTCTACGTAACTGCTTCATGTCGATTGCTGGATCCACCGTGGCTCAGCAGCTGCTTACGATTCCGGTTGTCTGAGCCCGAGCGACGGGAAATTTGTTGCTACCAGGAGGCACTGAACCTCGGCATTGGCAACACCCGTCAATAAGCGATTGTGTTCGTGCTGCCAGGCATGTAAGCTACTGTGGTTTGGCTAAAACAAAAATTGTACATCAAACAGATGCCTTGCAATGGCACGGATCTCTTAATGCGCTCCTCTCGCCTGAGGGTGTCCTTTTGAACACAAGTTGACGAGAGCATTGATGCGTTTGTTGTTAGTAGCACCGGCGTTTCATTCGATTATCGTCCTGCCTTTGATGGTTGACGTTCACCAGCGAAAGCTTTTCCGACTGTCAGGACTAACTGACCGGTTCTAACAGTTCGCAGCAATCACCCATTGTCATGTAAGCTCCGTTGCGTGCAGAACCATACAGGCTAACGCCGTGAGACACACGTCACATTGAGGTTGCTTATCAACAAAAACGTCCGCACACGAACACACAAAGCCATCGAGAAACACCAACCGACGGAATTGATTTGTACCAACGATTTGCTGCCCGTGGTAAAGATTTGTGTCGTGCCTCTTCACCGGTCCGTGCGGATGAATTTTGATCACTTTGTGTCAACCGGGACCGGTTGGTTTGAGGGGGAGAGATGAGATACCCGCAGCGATTGGACAAACATCCGACCGTGTGTGTACTGATTTCTCTGACAGACCTGATAATTGGCATGACGCTTAGTGTCGTACTGTCCGGTACTGGTCTGTATCCTGTGCGAAACGCCCGATATGAACCAACCCCACTTCTACAATGGATGTGATCACTGTTCGGCTGAATGTTTGGTAGGCTTTCATCCCTGGTCCGTGCCGAACGTGGTTTGTCCATCAGTGCTGGGTGGCGTAAATTATGTTCCTTGGGAATTGGGTATGTCAGTCTCTTGTAAAACGGACGACTTACAATGCTCAGTAAAGGGGCATTACGTCTTCTTTTGAAATGAACATGAGTATCACGCAGCAGTGGCGGATTTAACGGTGCGCGGACTGAGCGGCCGCGGGGGGCCCCGTCAATGTAGGGGCCCCGTGTAAGGAAGTCCAGCATATAGAACAATGTGTACAGTAGTCTCAACAAGAGCTTCTGTGCTAGTTAGGGGCCACATGGATGAAGGGACTCATAAACTATAGGGGCCCAGTACAGGGATTCTGAGCACCCCCCCCCCCCCGCCAGCAAACCATTGAAGTGGGTTTGATTCAAAACCTAATGCAACAATATGCACCCCCCCCCCCCCCCCCCCCGCTCGACACCAACCGGGGGGCCTCTACTCCTTTTAACGCTTAGGGCCCCCAACACCCTAAATCCGCCACTGTCACGCAGTGGTGGCAACCAACTAGCACATGATCCTAATGAATAAATCAAGGTTTCCAAAGACTATGATTGGTTTGCTCATTTGCACATAGACGGTATACTTTTGGGTTTGGCCAATATCCTTTGGTTTGCCTTTTGTATTATTGCTTTCTGTGTTCATGGTTGAGACATACCACCCTTTTATTAACAAGAAATATCAATTCCTGTTTAACAAAGCTGTTCAATTAGTTGCAGTATCAAAAGCCGGTCTTGTGGTTCAGTCGTCAACTCGTACGACGTAATAACAACATGCCCGTCATGAGTTCAAGCCCCAAATAGTCCGTGCCGCCATACGTAGGACTGACTATCCAGCTATGGGGGGTAAGCAATAAGTCACTGAAAGCCAGCCAAGCCCACAAGTGGTACAGACAGGCCTTGACCGACAACGGTTGTTGAGCCAAAAAGAAGAAGATCAATAGCTGTCTTACTTATCCAATGCTTACAAAACTACTATGTGGTTATATGGCCTGCTGCGGGAGTGTACGAAACCACTAACGGTGTCGCGTCTTCTTATTTGTATCTACCACGTCCCTTATGTTGTCGATTATTTACACATTTTTTATTCGAAGCTACCCAGTCTTCAAATCAGTCAGTTTTTAGCTAGTCAGTTATAAAAGTAGAACATACTAAATGCTAGCGTAATTTTGATCATTTCCACTTGTTAAAGTTTTATAACCTCAGTAGGGATAATTTCCTTTGCACACAGTTTTCTTAAGAAAAAAAAAAACAAAAACAATTAAAGTACCCAAAAAAAATCACAACGAACTATTATCTGTCAACTGTTATATCTTTTCAATTGGTCCAACAAATTCATTATAGTCCAAGTGTCCAATCAATCGTTCTTGAATTTTTGATTCATGCAAACAATCCAATTGTCCCGATTTATTTCGACGGTTGCAACCATACCTGCCAGCTTCAAAATGTTGATCCTAGTTGCAATTGTTTTAATTGATACACGGGGCGAACCTACGTGCGTTCCGGAACAACAATCATTACTAGATCATTACTTTTTTGCACGGATCATTTTTATATTGTTGTTGATAAATTTAGAGAGAAAATAATCCTTTTTTTTAGCTTTGGAAGCAATGGCACAAAAAAAGGAAATATATATGTGTTACGGAGAGTGTACGTCTATTCGAAAAAAAAGTTTGTTTCATCCCAGATTGATTAAGATTATCAGGGTTATCTTTAAGATTATCAAAAATAACAAGTGAATATGTAAATTTCACTTGTCTTAAGCATCTTGCGCTACATCATTTTGTTGTACGGTAACATTTCCCTGGAGTTACGGCATGCTTTTATTTTCGGCAATGTTTCTCGAATATTCTTAATAGAATATTAAATATTCTTATGATATTGGCAAACTTTGCAAATGGTTAATGGTTAATAAATGGCAAATTTAATTTCATAACGCATGCATTGAATGATTTTAATGTGAAAATACAATATTAACCGGAAATCTTACATATGATATTAGTAAATTTTACAAAAAGATTTTTGACAGAAATGGTAATTGTTGAAACTAAAACCATGGCATTTCTTTTCATTTAATGCATTAAATGAAAGAAAAAGCAACATTAAAAGGCAAACTGTTTGTGCATATTAAAGAAATTTAGCTTAAAAGAGAAATATCCCTAAGACCCGATGTACCTAAAGTCCCAATGCAGAGTAGTATATACAAAGCATCCACAGATAGTACCTTCTAAGCATGTCATAGTTTGGTGGCCACAATGTCACAGTTATCGATAATTCCAACTTATCTAATAGTGGGTTTTTGGGTAGTGATACAGAGATACGCTGCCACCAGACAGCAGCACCGTGCGGTTGA